>NW_027494971.1:0-240978 GCF_021521415.1 Bidens hawaiensis
ACCTAAGCCACAACAAAACCCTTAGTTGTATTCTCTATGCAACCGGTGGGTAATGGGTGGAGATATGACTTGCTTCCAAGCTTATTACATTGTGTTCATACTTGGTATAGAGGGCAGAGAGATACTAGCACATTTTTTATTGGTCCAAATATTAAACCGAGAGGAGAGATAATATATTATGAGGGGTATGACCATGTGTGCCTTAACCGGAAACAATGTACACTTGTTTGGGTGGTTCCACAGTTTTAAATTGTAACATTAAATTATTTGGTGGGTTATCAACCTTGACAGTATCAGTTATTGGGAATTGGGTATGACCTTATACCTCACTTGTATTAATCGTGGTAGTTTAGGAATCATCGATCGAGGTGTATGTGTTTCATGAGAGTTTGCTTGAGGGCAACAAAAAGATAAGTGTGGGGATGTGATGGTCGGGCAAAAGTTGTGTATATTATTATATTATTTCTTTAATTTTAGTTTAAATATTTTGTGAACTTTGGTACTTCAAGCGTGTTTATGTGTTTCAGGATACTTGATATTAAGGACGCTTATCGGGATGAATTACGGGCTTGGAACGAAGATGTAGAACACTCATGATAATTGGCACGCTTTTCTATGCAAAATAAATGAATAAAATAAAGAAAATTCTGTCAAACACCCTTAGCGCGGCGCTAAGCGGTCCTGATGGTGATGTCAGCGTATCTCTAAGATAACCAGAATTTTGAGTCTTTAGCGCAGAGCTAAAGTCTCACCCCTGGGAGGTTAGCGCCACGCTAAGATCCTCCTGACGGGAAAAATTACCCTAACTTTGATATAATCAGTTTTTCAGCCCCTATTCGAGATATCCTTCATTCCTTCAACCAAGTACAAGCCCTAGGACGATTTTCCACCATCCCGAAGCCTCCGGTTTGTTCGTTCATTGCATGCTTTCACCCTCTCATCAGATAAGAGAATCCTTCGTGATGCCGATGTCAGGCTAAAACCTTTGTACTTTCGGCTTGGGTTTTGTGTAAAATAACTTTGATCAGATTCTATGTTTTGAGTGAGTATGAACTTGATTGATTGTTTTTAATCTTGTTTTACATTATGAATTGATTGTTTAAACAGTTTATGATTTTGATTATCAAACTTTGCATCACTTTTCTGGTTGTGTTCATCACATTTAGGGTTAGCTCTTTTGTCATTGAACCATGAATTGTTTGCCATTGCTTAAAAATTGGTTTTCATATTTTAAACTGGTAATTGGGTAAACCGGGTTCAGTTGTGTCAACAATTCGGTTAGGGTATCGTTTGTCATCACAACCCAACTGTTAGGTTTAGTAATTACTGCGCAATTAATCTTATGAATCTGTGATTAGTCGATCATCGCATTACCTAAACCTGAAGTGAATCGTTTTCTCATTATTGTTTACAAACTTTTCCAAGTAACCATGTGTTTTTATTAAATCATCTTTTATAAACTGCTTGACATCGTTTGTCCACTTAGTTAATTAATTAATAATCATGAACTTTACTTGCACTTTCCATTGATTCCCTGTGTGGACGACCTTACTTACCCGTATTAGTTAGTAGTATTTAAGCATCATAAATACTTGTTTTTTATTTGAGCACGACATCTACATCAGGATACTTCATACGTGTTTATGTCTTGTCAGTAATCATTAAAGATACTAATTAGGGACTTGTACGAGCATGGAATCAAGTCTCGGGAAGCTCTGGGATGATACGCACATGAATCAGTGTGAAAAATAGTAGAAACAAGAAATATCATATTTGGGTTCGAAGACCACTATTACGGTGTCGTCGACGCCAAACCTGAGTTGGGCCATAAATTCTTTGTTTAAACTGGATTTTAATAATACAAAACTTGGCTTTCAGGCGCCATTAGGGCGGAGCCAGCTGGGGGACATTCTTGTAGCTTTCAACATCATTAGAGGCATGTTTTCATTAACTGATTGAAGATCCTAGCTATATAACTTAATAATTAAAGATGCAAATCATAGCTATGAGAGGCTAAACCACCGCAAGTCATTCCTGGGTATATTCAATTTTCCTCACGTTTAATACTGAACTCATTGTAATTATTTATTGATCATCTATGCTATTTGACGTTCGGTATAATTGAATAATCGGTCGGTTTAGGTTTATTTCTATCTGAAAGATTAGTTTGTCAATTTTCGTGATACTTATTGTCACACCCTCATATTTTCAAGTAACAAAGTATTACTAGCAAGACATGTGACATACCATGATATCGCAACATGTTATACTTAACACCCTTTTTTTTAATCATTCATATACTAAAAAAAGGATCCAATTACAATAGAAAGGTGGGTAAGCGAGCAACAAGCTACACCCGCCACCCCCCTTTTAAGTTAAAAAAACCGATCCTACTAAAAACAATGTTATAGTTCATTGGCGTCGATAACTTACTGTGCATGACCAATTGAACACTTTTCCAAAATGTAATATCTTCAGGAGCAAGGGACCCAAACGTATCAAAAGCGAAAGGAATGAAGACGAGTTTATTCTCCACACATGCTTTGGATACTAGGGGTTCGAGTAAGACATCACATTAGGTCCATTGCTTTTGAAGCTCTGTTAGTAGTTAATATACTGATAAAACCGGCATCTCGGCTAACCGCATCCCAAGGAGTTTCACACCCTACTTCGGCCTCCTAATCCCACTAGGAAATAGACCTATGCTTGTCTTTACTCCATTGCATGGCATCTTCTATAATCGCGCTATCATCAAAGCAACATGCATAGAAAATTAGCTTGCAACAATCTTGTACCTGATGAATGAATGAGGGGGTGTAAACCATTTAATAGATTAAAAATATTATTTAATAAAACTTATTAATCATTAAATAAAATTTCGGTGTAAGTTACGTGTGCAGAAGCGTAAAACAACTACAAGTTGTAAATAACTAGTTCACAGTCCCAAACACTACAATTCATGTAACCAAAACATACATGGTTGTTTAATAAAAGTCATGCAACCACAATGCAATCGTAACACCTGATGTGCACCATAGTGACCTGAGAAAGACATGCTAAAATGTGTTAACACAACACGTGTTGGAATCAAAAAACAAATTCTTTGAATAAGTAGATAATGTAAGCATTGTCTTATCACTAGTTAATTATGCTAGTATTCATGATACAATAGTTTAGTGTCTAATGCGATCAAAACAGACATGTTGGTTGTTGGGTCTAATGAAATGATTGAAATCTTCTTAACCTCCCCAGATTTTCCTATGTAGGGAACTCGAGAAAATTTAAGCACTCCGAGCAAGGAAAGTACTTCCTCGTGTTGCCTATTAAACTAGAACTCACTCTGTGTAGCTGACTTTTAGTATGCACACATGAAAATTGGATGAGGCAGCTAGCTTGAGGGATACATATAGAATAGAATAATAAGGATGGATAAAAAGAAAGAGAAAGTTATGATATTTCTTTTTATGTTTTTATTAAAGACATGCTTTTAATGCTCATGTAATACATGGTTGAAGTTTAACTATTTCACGAAAAGTTTTAGTTAACTCTGATATTTAGAAATGTGTTTATGAGTAATCCAGCACTAAAGTAAGGTTGTTGGGTCTTGGGCATACAGTCCTCCTCACAAAAGAAGACTGTTGTAAGCATAGTGACCCACAACAAAGTGTTAAAGGGCTAG
This sequence comes from Bidens hawaiensis, assembly GCF_021521415.1. Lineage (NCBI taxonomy): Eukaryota > Viridiplantae > Streptophyta > Magnoliopsida > Asterales > Asteraceae > Bidens > Bidens hawaiensis. The sequence continues at coordinate 3,680 of NW_027494971.1, forward strand.
TTAGCACTTCAACTCCAGATCCCTCACCCAAGGCTACTTCTCTTTCACCTCCACTAGATTATCACATCATCACAACCGAAGATAGCTCAAGTAATTACCAAATAGTTTCACATCACTGAGAGCAATCTTTTCTTCACCTCATCATCTGAAAGGAAAAATTAAGCCCAAATTTTTGTTGAAACTTGTGATACTCTCCCAGAACTAGAGGAGGTAAATGTCCCTAACAATACAGGTGGATTGGATATGGGATTTGGAGCAATTGTTTCACAACTGAATAGTAGTTTAGGTGATAAGACTCCTATACTGGCCATAACTGCTGATGTCTTTACATCAGAAACAGTCTAAACAATTTCATGATCCATATCTTAATTTTGTTTCAAATAAAACTGCTTATATAAGTAAAACTACTGACAACATGTCAACAATAGAAACTATTAAGTTAGTTGAGGCTAAATCATTGAGTAATTGACGGCACACAAGTTAAAAGTTTTGAGTTATGAGGTCTTGCGTCTCAAGCAGTTCATCACCAATATGAATAAACTCAAGACCAAGAGTCCCCATATCACATCCAACTGTTGGCTTCCATCTAGAGTGAATTTCAATCCTGTATCAACCAACTAGCTACTAAAAAACCACCAACCACTCAAAGCTTTAGCATACAAGAGGATATAACCACATATTCTTTAAAGTATGTTAAGCTCAAGACCTTTGTCCAAAATCAATTCCAAATCCTACACACAAAGATCAATACTAACACTACCGTGCTTAGAAATTCCTTAAACACTCTTGCAAGTGAGCTGAGGAAATAAATGGTTGATAAAAAAAATCATCTAGATTCCTTCACATGCATTGCTCCGCCTGCACCATGGTTCAAAGAACTGGTATATGCTGCTGCTGATACCAAAATTGGGGGGGGGGATAACCTAGATGCTTCACAAAAAGTGACAGAAATGAAGCCTGATAAATGTACAAACAAAGCTACTCAAGACCATGGCCAGCTTAAAGAAATGTTGAAAAAGTAAAGATATGCAAAAGACAAAGCCTTAGTCAGACAACTAAAAGAAAAACCTGATGAAACAAGTTCATCAAAAACAAAAGGACTAAAGGCTAAATCTCAAAGAGGTGGAAAAAGGAACTAAAAGACAAGTTATTTCTCAAACAACTGATGAATTAGAAGTAATACAAATAGTTTCTCAAAATGCTGATGAACAACAAATAGTTGTTTCACGAACAGCTAATTCAAGGCCAGCAGTTTCCCAAACTACTGATGTTGATCAAAGACTAATAGTTGTTTCAACTTTTAAAGATTCACATAATACTGGTGCTCCACAGGAACCAACAGTACTTTTATAGACTGTTGAAGCACCCAAGGTTTCACAAGAACCAACAGCTATTCCAAAAATTCTTTACACCTTAAAGTCAAAGTCTACTCAAAAAACTTTTGTCAGTAGTTTGAAGAGAAGCAAGTTAATTCTGCCTAAAGGAGGTGATTCACCACCTTCTCATCCCGCCAAGAAATTCAAACCAAAGAATTTTGAAGACCTTATCTCTTACAAGGAGAAAGAAGTTGCAAATGAATTGATAGGGGCATCTAGGATCATGTCAGATGATGAAGCTACAAGAATTTATCAACAAGAGCTTTATGACGACAAGAGATCTTGAACAAGAAGCTTTTGAAAGAAGGTTAGTTGTTTTGAAAGACCAATTTCTTCTAGAATTATACCTACCGAAGCAAAGAAATCTTCAATTATTTGGCTTAGTATCATGCCAAGTACAAGGTATCTCCAGACAATTTCAAAGGATGATCATATGAAAAGCTATATGCTGAATGTGGGAGAATAGAAAGGCTTATTGAAAAGGACCCTAATCAGGATCATCCAGAACCAGTTTGGGAAGTTGTAAAAGACAGGTAAGATGAGGAGAAAGAAAGAGAAATCCGCAAGGAGAAAATGGAACTCGCAGAAGCCAAGCTCCATTCCATAAGAGATTCCTCTAAATGGGGAATTGATAAGCTAAACGTTTCTTACAGGAATCTTTTGTGGGCATGGAAGAAAACTCCAAGTAAGTACCATGAACCAAAAGCTTTATCAGAAATTTAAGTCCCTGAGAGGCAAAGGAAAACCCAAAGTTCTACCTTGGTCACTTCATGTACTGCTGAAGGGATCAAAGCAAGAAAATTTGCTTTGCAAGACAAAATAAGAAGACTAGCATATGAGGAAGAGTTACAAGCTATTAAAGATATTCACAGAGATGCCAAAATGGGTTTTGGCTTTGATTTCCTATATATGTTCCTATAATCTCCTTTATAACATCTTCTACTCTGTCAACTAAAGGTTAAAGCTAGTCAAAGATTATCAAATGGAGTAAACAGAAAAACTACTCCTTTTTTTACCTTGGAATATGAGACTGTTGTATCATAAAGGGTATATCTGCAAGATGTATCCATGTTGGATTAGGAGAATCTGAATATATTGATAGTCCTTCCATTTCATATGGAAGAGGATTACAATCTAGGTTCTTGAAAGATTCAGCAAGAAGAAGACTATCAAGAAAAAACAGTGAACCAAATAATAAATGGTTTTGGCATCATCAGTTCCGGGGGAGATAGTTTGACCTAGCGAAGAACTAATGGCTAGAAACCAAACAACATAGATCAAACATCAGTTGTTCTCCATTATGGTTTTGTCAAACTAGTTCTCTCAAAACGTCTGACTAAGACAAACTACTCATTTAAAGAACCAAAGACAAAACAACTATTAATCAAAATATTGAAGATCCAAAAGACTAGAGTCAATCAACTGATGGTTGAAATATCAGTTGTTTTAACAAAAGTCGATAGTTTACATAGGGTTCTTTAATAGACAGTTATTTTGATTAGTTCACCAGCAGTTCATAACATAATTGGTTAGTTGTTGCTTTCACATTTAACTCATTAGTAGGCACTTGTATAAAATGAAGAAGAGAATCTAATCTTCATTAAAACTTTTACACATCACACACTCACCTTATCAAAGTACTATCGTACTGAAAATAAGTGAATGGCAAGATAAGGTTGAAGGGAAGAAATAGATTGTAATATTTTGGTTATAATTAATGAGGAATTGTTCTTCAATATGAAACCTTCTATAACTTGTTAATTAAACCACGACCTCTATATATGAAAGCCAAGTGTCAATCCTAGTCACTAATAACATAACAGATTTGGCTGCTCATCTTTTATCGTAATAAACGGCGTTAGCGACGACATCTCACCACCAATGCCTAGGTTTTGATATTTTATACTTTTAACTTTGGATTTGGAATTGATTAATTATTCGGTTAATCAATTCTTTGTGTTTGCTTTTGTGTGTAAACGGTTTTTAGTAATTGATTACTTAATCTTTGTCAGTTAATCGATTTGTGGTCAACAACAATTATGATTAAGTTCTTTCATCATTGACCCGTTTATCATTAACCATATTATTGATTTTTTGTTTCAAAGAGTAAAACCGATCATCAACTAGATTTTCATTAAGCCGTGTCAATTGTTCGGATTCATTTTTGACGATCAACACAGTTAATCGTTAAGTCTTTTGATTTACATATTTTAACAACAAACAGTTCAAAGAGGTTTATCAATTTCCTAACTTGCTTCGAAATCCGAACCTGGAGTTTAGTTATTTTTTATATCATTGTTTACAATCTATTCAACAAAACCGCTTGACATCGTCTGTCCACTTTAATTATTTTTATAATAAGTTTAAGTTTAACTTGCATTTTCCACAAATTCCTTGTGGATTCGACACCTTACTTGTCCTAGCTAATAAATGTATTTTTATAAAATTTTTTTATTGAGATTTTGACACCGATCAAAAGATCAAAATCACAGCCGTAAGCTATGGCGCCCCAGCCGTAGCGTATGGTCGGGGTCAGCTATTTTCCGAATATATATATATATATATATATATATAGTTTAAGTTCAAGAGTGAAATGATATTATTGCGAGAAATGAGAGAAATGAATATGAGCCACTAGTTTTATTTTTCGTTTTAAAAGCTTAAAGATAAATTAAAAAGAAATAAATGCAACAATAGATGCAATTTCACTCTCTTCAATTAATTCAACTAATATAATCATAAAAAATCTCTCTCTAATTAATACATGTATCTAATTTAACTATAATAATAAAAAAATAAAAACACTAATTTAGTTTTATAATTTATTTACATCCTTTTCTTTTTATCCTACAAAAATACAATTTATTCATTTAATACTAGTTATTTATATAAAAAAACAATTTCTTTTCACTCAATTTATTAGCATATATCAACGCGTAGTTTTTAACAATAAATAACCAAACATAATATATATATTTTTAATTGATATATCTTGAAAGTCTAGTGTTATAAATAATAAAAAAAAATGCTATACATATGTGTCCATTAAATATAAACAATAAACAATATTATATAACATACACTTGTTTTGAGCAATAAAAACGTACAACATACAAAAAACATACAACTTGTATACTTAATTCGACATCAACAATTATATAAACTACACAAAGATACACATATCCTACACGTGTGTAGGCTATATGTTTTTCGTGTGTAGGTTATATGTTTTCTTATTTTTTAGAACAAGTGTAGGTTATATGTTTTTGTGTAGGTTGTATATTTCACATTTAATGCAAACATGTGTAAAATAGTTTTTTGTATTATTCATCACAATGTAACTACATGTTGATGGATATTGATAAGTTGAGTTGGAAGAAATTGGTTTTAAATAGAAAGAATTTTAGGTGTATGAACAAATTGTATTTGTGTATGATAAAATTTTTGTGTGTAGGTTATATGTTTTCGTGTGTGTATTTTATTGATGATTGTATTTGGTATGTAGGTTATATGCTTTCTTAATCTTAGAACAAGTGTAGGCTATATGTTTTTGTGTAGGTTGTATCTTTTTTTTATATTTAATGCAAACACGTGTAAGATAGTTTTTATATTGTTTATCACAATGTAATTGCGTGTTGATGGATATTAATATATTGAGTTGGAATAAATTGGTTTTGGATAGAAAGAAATTTTAACGTATGAATAAATTGTACTTGTGTGGGGTAAAAATTCAAGAGACAAAAACTAAACTACAAAAATAAATGAATTCTTAATATTTTTCAATTATAATAAATTGATTAGTTATATTAATTCAAGAGAGATAATGCATTAATAGTTTCATAATTTATCTTTAAGCTTTTAAAACCAAAAATAAAACTAGTGGCCCATATTTATTTCTCGCAACCCAAAACCCTAACTCCCTCAATTCTTAACCAAATCAATTGATTACGCACTCTAAACTCATTAATTTTTCGGGAGGAATTCACTTTTGGTGTCAATTTTCATCAATTCTTTCTCAATTTCTGCTGGATTCGTGTGAGTGTGAAGAACCCTAAGAACCAAGTTTGGGGATTTTCAAGTTTTAGTGTTTTTTCTTGTAATTGAAGCTTAGTACATCTACTTTCATCACTAAAAATGTATATATTTCGCTTATATTTTATTGAAGAAGTCTAAGGTTTGTGATGAAGTTCAATTTTTACATTATGAATATTGATTGAGGTTAGGGATTGTTATGGTGACAATTCCTCCATACTTGTAAGTTAGATTTCTTAGGGGAATGGTATACGGGTATCATTGGTTATAATGATTTGATTATGTTGGCCTGTTGAAATTTTACAAGACAGAAGTTGATGATAGTGTGATTTATGTTAATATAATTAATGAAAGCATGTTGGGTTAATGGCATAGATCAAACCTTACAAGTTAAAGTTTGAAGTAGTTTTTATAAGCATTAAATCAGCAAGTCATACACCCATAACCAACAAGTGTGGGGAAGTTTGGGGGGTTTGTTATTTTGTTATATGTTCTTTGAATTGCATTGTTTGATTATTTGTGATTGTATAGGATGGGAAGGACCGGTGACAGAAGGAAAAACCCGTCAAGGAACAAAGGGAAAGCTACCTCATCGTCGTCCGACACACCGCCTTTGCCCAAGAGAAAATTGATTTTACGAGATTATGAGGATGATGAGGATCCGATGCAAGAACCATACGAAGATGAAGGAATGGCGCCTCCCCTTATGCCACTTTGGGTTAGGGAAGCTATCGGGAATGGATCCATATTGGCAAGCGGAGTTATATAATGATGAGATAGCCAAACTAAAAAACAAGAGAGATTGTTTAATGTGTGAGAAACATGTTTTGAAGACTCGGTTGAGGCCTTTGGTATTGTAACTATGTTTGAGAAATTGGGTTAGGAAGCGGCTTTGAAGTGTTATGATGGCGTAGATAAGGAAATTTAAATGGATACTATTCAAGAGTGGGTTGCATCATTGAGAGTTGATTGGGGTAATAATCCGAACAAGTCGATGATGTTTATTGGAAAGGCAAATAACAAATAGGTTGTTATGTCGTTGGAAACCTTGCGTAGGATAGCACCATTCGATTCAAAACCATTAGGAGAGTATGTGTATCCCTCAGAGGATGAATTGTTTGCAAACCCAGATAAACATCCTTTGTACGAGAGAATTAAACATGATTTCTTTAAACCTAGACTTGCCCTTACGATGCTGTGAAACATTTTTAAGATGCAAGTGAGGTTGCTGTTGAGTTTGGTGATCCATAATGTCATGCCGAGGCGAGGTGATAAAACTCAAATTAGAAAATGGGAAATGCCGGTGTTGCATGCATTGATGACTGGTACACCAAAGATTTCTTACCGTTATTTGGTTATGATGAATACTTGGATGGCAAGAGAGTCGAAGGCAAAGTTGATTGTGACACACTGTTGTTTTATTACAACTTTATTAAAGGAAAAAGGGGCTATTCGAGCAGATACACCCACAGTTGAAAAGAATCTTATCTAGTGTTTTGTATGTGTCTGTAATCGAGTTAGATTGTTTGATTTGGTTTTAGATATTGTGTCACACAAGTTCTCCTTGGATGTAGGCGAACTTGTGGACAAGCGAAGTTAGGACAACTTCGCCTAACATGTTAGGCATATATCCTCACTTCGGCTTGGTTTTTAAAAAAGGGAATTCCGGAACTTGTATTTGTGATTTGAGATCACGTGTTGAAGTGTTGCAATACAACGTGTTTAATAGTATTGTAACGTGTGTTCGTGTTTGGTTTTAACGTATTATACATCTTATGCTCGTATCGTATTACGTAGGGATTCCGCACCTACGTGTTACGAGATACTCCTGTGAAGATCCAGCTAGGAAACTACAATTTGTATCAGAGCTCTTGCTCGTGATTGTGTGGTTCGGGATTATCACACGAGTGTTAAGATCGTTCCGTTCGACTATTCGCGGAACGAGTTTACGTTGAAATACCTAGTTTCTGTGTTTTACCCATCTCCCACCATCAAATATAACCAATTACACCTTCGCATACCTCGCAATACGTCAAATTAAAACCTGCAAAAACCTTGTGTTCATCAGGCGAAGTTGCCGTCACTGTTCGTAGGGTTTAAGCGAACATATAAGATCAAGCGAAGTTATCATTCAATCGAAGTTGAAGTTAAGCGAAGTTATAGATCAAGCGAAGTTAAGAGTAGAGCGAAGTTGTGAAGCGAAGTTGAATTCAAGCTAAGTTATAGATCACGCGAAGTTAAGAGTAGAGCGAAGTTGTGAAGCGAAGTTGAATTCAAGCGAAGTTATATTAACTTCGCCTACTGATCACTGTTCAAAATAAAAAAAAAATTATACTTTCCTTGTGTTTTGAGTTGTGTTTCGTTCAACTATGACTTCGATAAACATTACAGAACTGGTAAAAATGGAGGTTGAAGCCGGTTCAGCAACTAAAGCTCCAAAAATGCTTAAGGGTACTGATTTCGTTGCTTGGAAAGATCGGTTTGAACAGTATGTTAAATATCAAGATGCTAAGATGTGGGTGTGCATACAAGACGGATACATTCCACCAACATCCTTGTTTGAAGGACGTGATCAAATTAAGAAGTACAGTAAAATGGAAGAGGAGGAAAATAAAATGTATGAGGCAGAGAGTAAAGCTCATGCAGCAATAACCATGGCTCTTCCACAAGAGATTCTTCATACCTTTAAGAAATACAAAACCGCTAGAGAGCTATGGGAAGCACTAGAAAATCAATATGAAGGTAATGTGGGGATACGTGCTTCCAAGACAAAGCTACTAAAAACCCAATTCTCGGTGTTCAAATATTTGAAAAATGAATCACTTGACGATATCATCACAAGATATTATCACCTGATGACCGAACTTAGTAATTACTCAATTGATTACAAAGAAGAAGAGATAGTAGAGAAACTTCTTGATGCTCTTCCACCGAAATGGGAAATGTACATGGTTTTGATGAGAGAAGATTAAGAGTTTGCCAATATAGATTTGGAAACAGCAGTCAATAAATTACGAAATTTTGAACTTAACATGGTTCGGAATGAGACACCAACTGATCAGGTTCAGGATCCGGGAATGTATGGTGCGAAAGTCACTCCAAGTTCAAGTTCAAAATCAGAATCCTCTGCCTACTACTCAAAGGGAGACTCAAACTCAAACTCAACTCGAGATGGTCATGTGATTCTCAACATGGATGGCGATGTATGTTTCGTAGCTGGAGGAAGTAATTCTTCAAAACCTCAAGCCACAACTGGAAATTTCTCGACAAACGTTCCAACCAACAACTACTCACAGATGCCCATGAGTGTTAAATCAGCTGAACAGCAGTTTGCTCTCTATGCATCCTTCATTGCATCTTATGAGAACTATATCAAAGGTAAAATAGTCGACCCTGCAACTTTGGATGAAGACTATGATCAGATCGATGCTGATGATTTGGAAGAGATGGATCTTCAATGGCAGATGGCTATGATAGTAAGAAGAGTAAAGAGATTCATGAAGAAAACGGGTAGAAAGTTCGTTGGAGAAAGACCAGGGTTTGATAAGTCAAAGGTTAGCTGTTACAACTGTCAACAAAATGGTCACTTTGCCAAGGAATGTACAAATGAGAGAGTCGAACGCAGTCAGAATAGGCCTGCACAACAGAATGGGGGAGGTAGTGAGAATAGGGCTATGGTATCTAGACAGAATGGTGGATACAACTGGAATCTGCAAGTTGAGGAAGTGTTCGAACAGGCTAATTTGGTAAACATCGAAACTGGAGGGAGCGAGAGAGTGACGGGAGAAAATCAAGCATATATGGTAGAAGTGAACGATCAACTCTCTGAGGTAAGTTCTGAACTTCATTGTATGCAATGTGAAAATCTGTCTGAACAATTGAAAACAGTAACTGATCAGTTTGTTAGTTTAGACGCACAATTTAAAACGTTAAAAGAAGATCATCACTATACTAAAACTAGAGAAAACAGTTACTCGGTAAAAATAAAAGCTAGTGAAAAGGATATCAGAAGTCTTAAAGCCAGTTTAGCGGATAAAATTCAAGTAATTGATCTTAGTTATGAAGTTTTAGAAGAAAAAACCAAACTAATTGCTGAAAGAGATAAACAGATAGCTGATTACTAGGTAAAAGTGGTGGAACTAAACAGAAAAATTGAACAATTTAGAAACTCCTCAGCAATGCTTGATCACATCATAAGTGTTCAACGTTCCCCAGTTAACAAAGGGGGAATTAGATTTTCTGAAGTTCCACCACCGTATAACAATAACTATACTTATAATCCTAGTAATCAGAAATCTGCTGATGTTGAGATTAGTCAGACAGTTCCAGTCAAAATTTCGACTAAAGAACCTGAAATTAATAAAAGCGAAACGAGTAAGCCAATTTCTAATGTTGAGATTTCTGTTCCTAGTTCTGTCTCATCAAATTCGGACAAGTCATCCGAATCGGGTGAGAATAAAGAAGAGGTAGTGTTACTGAAACGAGGGGAGGAATATAAGCCAAATGAAAAGAATTCTTCCCTAAATCCGTTTGTCCCACCATATGTTAGACAAACGGGTAATAATGCAAACTCAACATCTACAACAACTGTTGAGACAAAAGTTGAACACAGAAGTTGTTTCAGATGCAATCAAGTAGGACACCTTATTGTTGATTGTCCTTTAAACCAGAGAAAATTTAGAGGTATGAGGCCTCCAAAAATTGAGGATAAAATGAATAGTAATTATTATACTGGTAAGAATGCTAACTCGCCAAATTTCAGACAATGGACTAATCCAAGATTTCAAAGAAATCGGTCTCATTTTAACCCGGTTCACCATAATTATAATTCAGTCAATTCACTAAGGTTTGGAAGGCCTCATAGTCAATCCTCAAGAAGGTTTCCTTTCAGAACTTACAGAAATCATCCTCAAACTGACTTTGGGAAACCAAAGTACTGGATGCCGTTCAACAGATTTAATCGACCCAAGACAAGTAGGTCTTGGGTCCCCAGATTTTAATCTTTTCTTTAACTGTGCAGGAACAGTTGAACAGGGCAGTAAACAATCTGTGGGTTGTAGACAGTGGCTGTTCCCGTCACATGACTGGTAACAAGAATTTGTTACGTGAATGGAAACCTGTTCAAGGGGGAAGAGTTAGTTTTGCTGGAGAGAGTGGAGGTAGAATTAGTGGAATAGGAATGGTAACAAATGGAAAAATGAAGTTAGAGAAGGTAAATTTTGTAGAAGAGTTGAAACATAACCTGTTGAGTGTGTCTCAGATCTGTGACAAAGAGTACACGGTGCATTTTACTAAGAACGAGGCAATCGTCCTTTATCCTGGTTTCAAGATACCAGAGGCATGGGTGGTGATGAAAGCTCCAAGAGAAAAGAACACGTATGTAATGGATATGAGGTCAACTGAGATGACAACAGAAGAATCATGTCTTCTGTCAAAGGCAACTGAGTCCGAGTCCGAGTTATGGCATCGAAGAATGGGACATATACATCTTCGTAAAATGAATTACATTGTCAAAAACGGGCTAGTGCTTGGAGTTCCCTTGAAGAATTTTAACTTTGAAGATCAATTCTTATCGTGCAAGAAGGGAAAGCAACACAAAAAAATCTCATCACTCCAAGAAGGTTAACTCAATTGTCAGTACCCTAGATCTACTTCACATGGATCTCTTTGGTCCCGTGAATGTAAAAAGTCTGGGTGGAACGTCATACTGCTTGGTAGTAACCGATGATTACTCTCGATACTCTTGGGTATACTTTCTGAAGGCAAAAGATGAGACGTTTTAGTTGGTAATTAATTTGATTACCAAGGTTGAAAATATTGTTGGGAGAAAGGTTAAGTACATCAGGAGTGATAATGGGACAGAGTTCAAGAACTACCAGATGGAGATGTTCTGTTACAAAAAGGGATAGACCATCAGTACAGCGCCCCGTATACTCCGCAACAAAATGGGGTAGCTGAGAGGAAGAATAGAACGCTAATTGAAGGAGCCAGAACCATGCTAGCAGATGCTAAACTTCCCGTGATGTTCTTGGCTGAAGCTGTTGCCCCTGTCTGTTATATCCTTAATCATGTTTTAACTGTTAAAAGATTATATAAAACTTGTTATGAACTCATGCATGGTAGAAAGCCAAACCTGAATAGTCTTGAACCTTTCGGGTCCCCATGTAAGATATTAAAGACAAATTCAAAATTTGGTGAAAAAGCCGACGAAGGTATTTTAGTCGGATATGTTGTTGGGACACCCAACAGAAGAGTCTTTAATTTATCGAGCAGCAAGGTTGAGGTGATATGTAACACTGACATTACGAGTTACAAGTCACCAAAGCCTAGCACGGGACCTGATGAAGCTTTCGACTATGATAAACTATTGAAATCTTTTAATATGCCTTCTTGGATTTTGCAGAATTTGATGAGAAAATTGCTTCACAGATTTTGTATGACGAGGAGGAAAATATTGTGCAACGTCCACGATACGATGAAAGTCAACCTTCCACGTCAAGTGCCGTTAATACTGTTGCTTCCTCTACTGAAGAAGAATTCTACAACCCATTTCACTCTCAACATCAATCACCCATTGAAAAACTCTCTTTGAATTTAGAAAACAATCTGGAAGTGGGTCCGGTTCAGACTACCGTAATTCACAAAAATTACCCATTGGAGAATATGATAGGTAATCTGTCTGACGGTGTTCAAACAAGAAGAAGTTTGGATGAACACACATGTGTTTACGCAAGCATTAAAAACACGGGTATCCTAAATGAATGCTTGTACACCTGCTTCATCAGCCAGATTGAACCAAAGAATTATCAAATGGCCTTAAAGGATAGCTCGTGGGTCGAAGCCATACAAGAAGAGTTAGCACAGTTCGAGAAGATGGAAGTCTGGAAATTAGTTGAAAAACCAAAGGATGTAAATGCTATTGGTACAAAGTGGGTTTTTAAATGTAAGAGAGATGAGAAGGGAATAATCATTCGGAACAAGGCAAGGTTAGTAGTAAAAGGGTTTAATCAGCAAGAAGGAATTGACTACAACGAATTGTTTGCTCCTTTGGCAAGATTGGAGGCAATTCGTCTATTTTTGGCATTTGCTGCACAGAAAGAGATGAAAGTATTCCAGTTAGATGTGAAGAGTGCCTTTCTTAATGGAAAAGTCGATGAGGTGGTGTACGTTGAACAACCTCCAGGTTTCCCTGACCCAGATTTTCCTGATCATGTGTACAAACTGAGTAAAGCCTTATATGGGCTACATCAGGCACCTCGTGCCTGGTATGCAACTATGTCTGATTATTTTCTTGAGAATGGGTTCGAAAGAGGAAAGATCGATAGCACACTGTTTGTCAAGAGAAAAGGGGGAGATCTTCTACTAGTTCAAGTATATGTGGACGACATCATTTTTGCTGCATAAAGAATCGCCATGTGTCAGGAATTTGAAGCAGTCATGAAAAAGAGGTTTGAAATGAGCACCATGGGCGAATTAACTTTCTTTTTGGGACTGCAGGTTGATCAGAAGAAAGATGGGTTGTTCGTTCATCAAACAAAATATGTCCATGACGTACTCAAACGCTTCAAGATGGAGGACAGCACTTCATTTGATACTCCAGTCTCCATCAATCACAAACTGGGTGCAGATTCTGACAGTGATGAAGACGTGGATCCCACCCAATATCGGGCAATAATAGGTTCCTTAATGTATTTAACTGCATCCAGACCTGATATTATGTTTGCAGTTTGTCTTTGTGCTTGTTTTCAGGCAAGCCCGAAGGAATCTCACATGAAGGGAGTGAAGAGGATCTTGCGTTATCTCAAAGGCAAGCCTAAGTTGGGATTGTGGTACACGAAAGGGGGAGAACTGGATTTGGTTGCTTACACAGATTCTGACTATAGAGGTTGCAATCAGAACAGGAAGTCCACAACCGGTGGATGTCAGTTTCTGGGAGGAAGATTGGTGTCGTGGCAGTGCAAGAAGCAGACCTCTGTAGCCATTTCCACCTGTGAAGCAGAGTACATGGCAGCATCAAACTGCTGCTCCCAGGTTCTTTGGATACAACAGCAATTGCGCGATTATAGTATGAATTTCACTGAAACTCCTATTTGCATTGATAACACTGCTGCAATCTCAGTAACTAACAATCCCGTTAAACACAGCAAAACGAAACATATTGACATTCGTCACCATTTTATACGGGATTGTGCTGAGAAGAAATTAATTGTGCTTGAAAAGGTTGATTCGTTGGATAATTTCGCCGATCTTTTTACTAAAGCGTTTGACCGAACTCGTTTTCAAAATCTTGTTGAGCTTAATGGGATGATCAATCCAGAGTAACCGTGTTTTTTGTTTTTTTTTATTTTTTATTATTTAAAAAAAAAACATCACTATCGCTTAAAATTATGTCGGTTGCTTCAGTTTGAAGGACACATCTTTCGATGTGTTTGATCCTTACTTCTACTAGTAGATTATGAGGATAGCCATTAACCAGATGATTGAAAGTGACCGGGGCGGTTTATGATGGGTTTTTATTCTTTCGCTGAAAAATAGTCGTTCATACTTAGTTAGAAGGACACATACTCGTATGTGGTCGGTCCAGCTGATCCATTGGATCTTCAGGATAGCCGTTTACCTGAAGACTTTGACTTGATCGGGGCGATAGAATTTAAAATTTTTTTAATGGGAGATGATATAATTTTTCAAGTCTATAACTTCGTAAGAAGTTTCAATACAATGTTTAAAAGAAAATTGATCCAACCTTGGAAAGTGATAGACAAACTAATTCTGTGTGCTTAACTAGTGAAGTTATTAGGCCTAAAAGACTCTAGAACAGCCATTGTATGTTATGGTAGCTTTTTATGGTGCGTAAAAGTAGAAGTGATACTAACTAAATTTCCTCGATTTAAAGTGGAGAATCATTTAGAGTTGTGCATGTCTCCTTATACATCTTTCCGAATGATAGGCAGAAAAGTGATTACCCAGTCATACACGAGCCCGTGAGTGTTCTGATTCCCGAGAAGATAGTGCGTCAAGTACCTGCAGTGATCCAGATTCAGGACTTGCAGTCGTTTACTATTTGAAGCTGTATTAATATCTTTATTAAAAAAAATGTGTTGTTATGTCTTCTGGAGCGTATGTTATTTCAAACATCTATCAAGAGGCAAGAAAGAAAACGGGAAGAAGACTCTAAAGATCGATATGTACTTACTGTTTAATCAGAAAATACGGGTCGAGGTCAACTCGGGATGACTTGGGGAAAACCAAATACGCTTTGAGAATAGATAGGAGGCATCACAATCTCTCATGTGATGTCCATCTAAATTTTGAACTTAATTGAACTTAAATCGTATCTCAGAAGCGATGAAAACCATACTAAGTTGTATACCTGCTTACAACCTGTTTCTTTATGTCATAATACCGTTGAACATGGATCTATGTGACAGCCTTTTAATTAGTAGGATTCCTGTTCGAATCTTTTCTAAAACATGCTGGTCCCCGTCAAGACTGAAATTTGATCCCGTTTATTTATTTACTAAAATTTACATTGCATATTCTGTTTTGTGGTTTAAAACATGGTTACTTGGTTCTTTGATCGTAAAGTTTAAATCTTTGACGGATAATTTTAAAAAGACTGTTGCATTTTGATCAAACTATAAGGTTCTGTTTTGTAAATAGAATAGGCGAACTTATTCGAAAGCGAAGTTGTCCTTGGGCGAAGTTAGCCTTAATTTCGCCTGAGTATTTTCAAACCTATATATACAGGTTAACCTGGTCAAATCCTTTACAACTTTTCAATACCTAGCGAACTTATAATACTATAACCCTCGGCGAACTTAATCCTCGAATCGAACTTTGTTATTATTTGATTTCAATCCGTGTTAAAGGTGTGTAGGCTCGGGTTGACATGTAATTCTTGTCAGTGGTGTTAATCAGATGTCGTTTTGGTCCGATTTGTGACTTCGGTCATGCAACCCTTTAAACACCCGATAATCAATCGGTTTCTAAGTGTTCATAACTCATTTGATTGTCTAGATCTCCCTAGTAACATCTTTACATGTTTTCAATCACAAAAACACAAAACAAACCTTGATCGGATCTATGTTTATATGCCGTTTCATATTCAGGCGAAGTTAGCTTAAGGCGAAGTTGCTCTCAACTTCGCCCTAGGCATAACTTTGCCTGGTCATTTTCATCATTTAATTATTCTAAGTGGTTCAGGGGCGAAGATAGGATTAGGCGATGTTATCCTCATCTTCGCCTTATACTTAACTTCGCCTACTGCTTATCTTGTTAACTTAAATGTTTTAATCTGTTAACAGGCGAAGTTATGGTAAAAGCGAAGTTGTAATCAACTTCGCCATATGTTTAACTTCGCCTGCACCTTGGAAGTTATCATAACTTCGCTCATGGTAACAGGCGAAGTTATGATCTGCTTTGTCGATGTTCTAACTTAGACCGTTTGTTGAGCAGATATGGCTGATGTGGCAGGCGCTGGTGGTGCTGGTGGCGACGAAGGTGGTGATAACAACCGACAGTTCTTTCCGGGTCACAACATGTACATCACGTTGGATCCGGATGCCAGTGGTATCGATGATTTTCGCGAGATTATCTCCTTCCTAGTTCGCTCACGTATTTTCCACGCTATTACTACAATTCTACCCATTTCTCTACCGAACATTGAAGATTTCTGGCGATCGGTAGAATATGACTGTAGAGTTGAGCCTCCAGTTATGCGCGCCACAGTGAACAATCAGGTGGTGCAGTTCTCAGCAGATCAGATCAGGGTTGCCTTGCAGTTCGGGGCTGAATCTACAAATGATCCAACCGACTTTCCGGCTCCATTCAGAGATGGTGCATTTTTACGAATGGGCTATTCGGGTCCATTGGGTGACACTCAGAGGCGAAAGGGATTTTTATTGGATCAATGGCGTTTTCTGATGCACGTGATGATTGTGTGCATGTCGGGTCGTAAAGCTGGTACTGACGGTATGGGTGCAACGATGCAATCATCAATGACAGCACTGACTTACAACAAGCCCTACAGCTTCAGTCAGATGGTGTTTTATGAAATCGATCGTCAGAGACGCGCGGTCGCTCGTGAAAGATTTTTTATGTATCCCAGATTCTTACAGATGATCTTGAATCATGTAGCCCCTACGCTACCTAAACGCCGTCCCATTCGATATGTAGAGAGTGTAAGCAAGAGGATCTTTGCGCAATGCAGGTCGTCGAGTGCTCGCAGTAAACCGGAGCTTCGTCCACGACATACTCCATTATTTGGTTACTTGATAAACCCTGCTTATGTTGCTCCTCGTGGAGATGAATTTCGGGACCCGGCACCGCAACAGGCTGATGTTCCTCAACCACCACCTGTGGTACAGCAAGCATTGCCTGCTGATCCTGTTGTGGCACCGGATGAACAGGTAGATCTTGAAGCTGCTTTTGGTGGCCAAGGTTTCATTGATATGGAGCGAGTTGATCCTATTGCAGAGATTCAAGTCTCAGTAGCAGAGGTGTCTGTTGTAAATGTATCGATGGTAGCTACGTCTGTAGCTGATTCTGAGAGAACCGACTCTGACTCCTCCGCTGATGATGTTGCTGAAGCACGACAGATTTTGGTCACACAGGAAAGAATACATGGAAAAAGAAAGAAAAACTCGGATGACAGTGACTCTGACTTTGAGGAGGAGTTAGACCAGTTGTTACGTCGATCGAAAAGGGTCAGAACTGGTGAGGGTTCGGGAGCAGGTGAAAGCTCAAGGGTGGTTCGTTTCTCTCCACCCGCACTATCTGGTATGACTATGGTTACTGCTTCGATGACTGTGACAAGACCGATCATCTCAAGTGCTCCTGTGATAACTACATCATCATGATTTGGCACTCCACCTACCATGTTTCAGTTTTCGACTCCTGAGATAGTTTCTTTGCCACCTCCTACTCTTACTCCATCGGAGGTTGTTGCAAGATTTGTTGAGTCGACATTAGTTGCTACTGCGGGGTTATCTGTCACAATACCACCCGCGGTTACTTTTCAGCCTGCTTCTGATACTCCTGCTAGTCTAGGAATACCTCCACCGTATGCTCAAGACGTTTCTCATATGCGTTTCGATTTTGATGCTACCTTGTCTGACTCTTAAAGGATAGCTACACTTGAACGGGTAGTGGCTGAACAGTCTAGAATCAATCTGATCCAGACTCAGGCTATCCAACGCCTTGTAGCAGAAAATCAGATCCAATCGTCCCTCCTGGTTGAGCACGGTAAACTTTTTGATGCTTTAAAGCAGTTCTTAGCATCTCAGGGGGAGACGAGCTGCAAGAGCGATGAGTTGAGAACAAAGAAGAGACATGATAGAGACGATGATCCCAATGCATCGGAAGGTGCAGGTGGTGAGTTGCCAAGAACTGAACAAACTCTTCGGACTTCCACATCTCAGGGGGAGTCAACTGGTGTGGCAGGAGGATCAGGGGGTGAAGATGTTGTGGTAGTGGATGATGAGGAAATGGTGGATGATGATGTTGTGGGTGATGACGATGTGTTACCTATTGAGGAGATTGAAAAGATAGGCTAACAGGTTGTGATTGATAGTGAGATTGAAGAGGGATAGATTGTGGATGACAGCGTAGAACATGATATCCCAGACGTTGATAAGGCAAATGTGGGTCAAGATATGGAAAATGATGAGTCTGAATGGGAAGAGCAGCCGAGATGGAAAGAAGGCTACGCTCAGTGGTTTGTAAAGACAAAGAAGCCAGCGGTTCCAACCATGTTCAAGAAGAGTTACAATATCAAAGGGTATGCTGAATCGAAGAAGGGTATTATATGCTGGTTGTATGATGAGCAGTTGAGATTATTTGTGATTAAACGCTTTGATGGGATTCAGTACATTAAGAGGATGTTGAGATCTTTGAGTACCTTGCCTGAGTGTGAGGTGAAGGATTTGGCTAAATTGAGGTTGATTAATAGAAGTGATGATAATATGGCCAGAATTATTGGGAAGATTGTGTGGAAAGAAAGTATCAAAGAGAAAAAGTTTGAGTTGTTAAAGCCGCAGAAAGGGAAGCTAGTTGAAGATAATGAAAGAGGAATGAGAGCTGATGGCAAACCTTGGATGGTAATGAAGTATAAGCCGATTCGGTGTTTGAAAGAAGTGCCGATGAAGACAATGCCCAAGGATGTTTTAAAGAATCTAAAGTGGTGGTATGTCGATAGCCAAACAGCTGAAGCGGTTATGGAAGATGAAGATGAACAAGAAATTCTGAGAGTGTATGATCCCATGCACTTGGTAAATTTGTCTCAAGCTGACTTGCAGGTGCTAAACGAGAAAAAGATATTCTATATTCCTGCATGGAAAGATGAAGCCAAGAAATATCATAGAGTGGTTTCTGTTTGTGTCAGAGAGAGCGTTCATGCTTGAAGACTGGTGACACGAGATTTTTGGGATTACAAGAAACGTGATTGAAGATAGAGATATGAAGCTACTGCCAAGGGGGAGTTTGTTGGTGCATAGTGTCAGTAGTTCAGTATCTAGTGTTTTGTATGTGTCTGTAATCGAGTTAGATTGTTTGATTTGGTTTTAGATATTGTGTCACACAAGTTCGCCTGGGATGTAGGCGAACTTGTGGACAAGCGAAGTTAGGACAACTTCGCCTAACATGTTAGGCGAAGTTGTCGAGGATTATATATCATCACTTCGGCTTGGTTTTTAAAAAAGGGATTCCGGAACTTGTATTTGTGATTTGAGATCACGTGTTGAAGTGTTGCAATACAACGTGTTTAATAGTATTGTAACGTGTGTTCGTGTTTGGTTTTAACGTATTATACATCGTACGCTCGTATCGTATTACGTACGGATTCCGCACCTACGTGTTACGAGATACTCCTATGAAGATCCGGCTAGGAACCTAGAATTTTATATCATTGCTTACAAACTACTCAACTAAACTGCTTTAGATCGTCTGTCCACTTTAATTATTTTTATAATAAAATTTGAGTTTCACTTGCACTTTCTACTAATTCCCTGTGGATTCGACACCTTACTTGCCCTAGCTAGTAAAGGCATTTTATAAGTGTTTTTGATTTGACCTTTCTACAACGATCAACAGGTTTATCTTCAACGGGAAAAAGGCGTCTAGAAAGTTTGTTATTTGGCTTTAAATAGGGACTTATTTGTTAGTTTTGTGTGTGTATCTAACGTGTAAATCACCCACCCAAGGGGAGCTCACCTTGGGTGGGGTTGGTTCTTGCTCAAAATTATCATTTTTAACCGATTACGGAGTCATTCATTATACTTATTATATATATATATTTGTTCGATCGTTTGATTTACCGCACCCGTCTCAAACACTTATCAAGAGAAAAATCCATTCATGGTTGGATCCGGTTTCGGGACCTACACTTGGTATCAGAGCTGTTCGAATCAATTCATTCAACTTTGCTCTTGATATTCGGGTTCTGTTTTCCCGATTACCCGAACCGAGACGTTAAAGACCTGTTGAAGTTTGAAAATAAAGTTTCTAGATCTGGAAATAAAGTGGGAAATAACCGTGTTTGAAGCTTCTCCATATAGATCTGGATATTTAGGATCTACTAGTGCCAGATTCGGGCGTTTTTAGAAACGTTCAGCCACACGCCGAAAATTCGACGACCCTACGATTCTTCTCCAGTGACGATTCAGAGGTTGAAGATATAAAATATCAAACTCCGATATGTGTGAGTGTTGTTAATTTCTTATTGTGGCTACTATGGGATGAATATATGTTAGAGGGATTTGCTGGTAACTTCTAGCGGTGGTGGATGGTGGGAGCCGGATTTTGGCTCTAAAATCGAGGTCGTTCGAATCAAATCAAAACTGAATCCATTCGAAAGAATCGAATCAATTCTAATCGTATTGATTTGTTTTGATTAGAATCATGTTTCCGACTAATTATATTTTCCAGCAGAGAAGAGAAAGAAAGAAATATATAAAAGAAGAAAAGAAAGCTACGATGGAGGTGTTTGGAGAGTGGCGTGCCACCAGAATTGTTTTTCCGGTGAGGTCACCAGATGATGATTGACGGATATTAATGGTGGGCGGCTGTAAATGAAGCTGGGTGGCGGAGTGAAGGTGTGGAAGGAGACGGCATCAGATGTGGTCGACGGAAGCCGCCTATCCGGCAGTTGGTCACCGGAGCTTAGTTTTATGGCTGAGGACTTGGTGATGTTGGATTCGGGACAACTTGGTGAGTGATGTTGATGTGATGGAGCATGACGGCCATGAATGGTGGCCGGAGATCGCTTTTTCGGCGAGGCTAGCCGGAGGTCGTTTTTCCGGTGGGTGAATTGGTGGTTGGCGGCTATGGATAATAGCTTCTAACATGTTTGTTTAGTACAAGGGTTTATCTTTTTTGGTTCCTTAATCAAATATGGGATTATGTGGAAAGAATGGGCTGGCATGGGCTATATGTTTGTGTTGGGTTGGGCCTCCATCTAACTACTTAGGCTAATGTATTAGGCCTTTTAAATTAAGTGCTGGATTGATGCAGATTTGCTTGGACCTAGTAATTATTTATTATTTTTTTTTCCTGGTTCTTGTTCCATATTCACTAATGGCTTGCCCATATATGAAGAATGAATTCGTTAATTTGGGCATATTTTATGAAATTACTTTTTCCCCCCGAGAAAATGGTTATTGATCGGGTTGATCAAAATGAAGAAAGTCAAAAGTGATCGGGTTTTCTTCACTGTGGACCGTGTTCCAAGCATATTATTTCCATATTATTTTTAAGATGCTTAATATAGAAATAATGAGCTTTGTCTTTTTATCGTTCTCTACGATATTTCGTCAAGCTCATATTAACTTATATTTCTTAAAGATTCGAGATGGATAAAGAAGCGAGAACTCTTTCATGAATGAACTAGGTGGATCATACCTTGAGGGGGTGATTGAAGATGCTCCGTTTTATTGGGTTGATTTACGAAAATGCGAGACATGGATTCGACAAAGTTTGACATCATAAGTCAAAATTTTGTGACTTCCTATATCAATATGATGAAACTCATAATATATATATTTTTCAAGCGATTACTTAAAGTTGGCATGAATTCCGAATCCAAGATGAGAGCTTCAGTGCACGCGTTTAGCTACAACAGGGAAAAGGCTTATTGAAAGTTGTTATTTAGCTATAAATACGGATTTTAATTGTTAGTTTTGTGTGTGTTTCTAAAGTGTAAATCACCCACCCAAGGGGAGCTTACCTTGGGTGGGGTCGGTTCTTTCTTATATTTTTGTTCACTATACTTATTATCTTTATATTTTTGTTCGACCATTTAATTTAACGCACCCGTCTCGAACATTTATCAAGAACAAAATCCGTTCATGGTCGGATCCAGTTTCGGGACCTAATGTTAAGCTAGTATGAAATGGTAAAAAAAAACCTTATAATTAAATAGAGTAAATTAATGTCATTTTCGTCCATATGGTTTTCTCACTTTTGCCGTATTCATCGAAAATAAACTTATATTTTTGTCATTTTCGTCCCCATGGTTTCTAGAATTGATTTTCATCATTTTACCAACATCATTAGCCCTTGTCAATTAAGATAGTCTAATTTCACAAGCATGCCCTTGCTAACACTATTTTAATAAATTATTACTTTCTCAATATTCGTATGCATATTTTAAGAAAATTAATTAATGTAATAGAAATAAATAAACGTAAAAAACCGATCCAAATACAGAGTTGCAGATTTGGATCGGTTGTACGTTTATTTATTTACATTACGTTAATTAATTTTGTTAAAACATGCATATGAATCTTGACAAAATATATAATTTATTAAAATTGTGTTAGTAAGGACACTTTTGTCAAATTACACTAACTTAATTGACAAGGGAAAATGGTTTTAGTAAAATGGATAGAAATTTCAACTTCTAGAAACCATGAGGACGAAGATGGCTAAAATAAGTTTATTTTGGAAGGATCTAGCATAAGTGAACAGTTTACTCTATTTAATTATTAATAAATTTTAATCATCATAGTAATTTAATATACTAAATTAAACCAACAGAGTTAGTGATTTGGATTTCAATGACAAAAAAAAAAGAAAAATTAAACAGCAAGGTTAAAATGACAAATGAATTTTTTTTGGACAGAAATAACAAAAAAAAAAACCGAGAACAGAGACGGAAATGACAGTTCTCTTTTAAAAAACATATATAGATCGAATAATTACTTATATGTAACGATGTTTGCAAACGTATTTAGTCAAGGCTTACATATGTAACTAGGAGGATTTCGGTCTACTGTTACATACATGTAGACAATAGATCTACAGATGTTTTCTTTAGTTATATTATACTAGTGATAACAGTTTTCACTAATTTAAATCAATCAGAGTTTATAAGAGATTATACTCTTAGGTTTAATTCATGAATATAGAGGTAGAGTATTGAAAATAATCAAATACTCATGAAAGAATAACTGCGAGTCATTTAGGACTTCCTCAGAAGCCACCCGCAGAACATCCCATCACTCGAATAACTGAAGTCAGAGGAAGAATAAAGAACAATTCCAGAGACCATTTGAGGGTTAATTAGGACGTCCTCAGAAGTGAGCCGCAAGAAATTCCTTCCATGAGCAAAGATGACTAGAGGGTGACGTCAGCAAATCTGATGTAACTAACTTCCTTCTAGAAGATTGATGCGAAGATCTTTCCTTGGAAAGCACGTGATAAAGCAGCCAATTAGAGAAGGATAGCTAGCATGATTGTTATAACCGTAGACATGGCCAGTTATCTCGTCCTATCGAATGCGGACACATGTCCAGGTTGTTACAAAAAAACATCTTCTAAAAAGGGACAGTTGTACCAATAATATTCCATTACCCTTTGGCTATAAATACCTTTCTTCATCACCACAAGGTATTCATACACACCTCACATATTACATCAATTACTTAAAGTACTTTCTCTCTCTCTA
Source organism: Bidens hawaiensis (assembly GCF_021521415.1). Classification (NCBI taxonomy): domain Eukaryota; kingdom Viridiplantae; phylum Streptophyta; class Magnoliopsida; order Asterales; family Asteraceae; genus Bidens; species Bidens hawaiensis. Next base: position 27,029 of record NW_027494971.1, read on the forward strand.
GAATGGTACTTATTCTCACGTCAGAGGGTGGTTACGGGAAGACCCCCTCTCTTGTGCTTCCCGTAACAAGCTCACGGTGTTCTGTTTTGCAGGTTTCCGTCATCGGACTTGTAGAGTTGTGCTTATACCATCGTGTTGTTAGTTATTTGACATGTGTCCTGTGGAACCATCGGTCTAGCCTATCCATGGTTGGATCCATGCTTCTTCATTGGCTCCATCCATGTTTGTGCTACAATTACAAGAGTTTTTTATTTGTTTTGGGCGGTATGAACCAATATCTTCAAGGGCTGATGGAAACTCCGATGATAACCAGGCGTTCTGCTGGAGCTACGGCACCTGGGGGGTCCGACTACTTGCGATTTGGGACAAGTGACGATGGAGACTCGTCGGGTTCGTGGGGAGCCAGATATGGAAATGGATATGGAATTTCTCCTCCAACGAGACCTCATCGTCAGAATGTTAGATCTGAGTGGATTCAGGCTCCTGAAGAATGGTTGAAATTGCAACAAGATAAGGTTATAGCTGAGTATGAACGCATGCTATGATAAGCGAGAATTCGTGCAAGGACTCTGGTTTAAGATTATGTTTCGATTAGATCTCCATCTCCTCCTTCAACAATCAGACGATGTCAAATGCGAGAGAGTGTCAAAACAAATGTATTTTCTGAAGAAGAGATGGAGGAAGGGAGTCGTGACAAAGGTCGTCCAGTTGTGCGAGGACCTACCCGTAGAACTGTGTATGATCAGAAGAGAAGGAGGAAGGGAGTAGAGACATTACGTATCGCCGTGATGATTCTAGTTACTTAAGCAATGACAGTGAGGTTCATGAAGGTACCAATCGCCCGCGTGCGATGGTTCGACATTCTGAGTTATGTAGTGATGCGAAAGAATATTATACGAAGTCGTATCGTCCCGCGGTGTTCGCAGAAAAGTTAAAATTTGTCCTGCGTATTGCACGGCTCTATTTCCGGTTAAAATGAAAATCCCTACCAACTTAGGAAAATATAATGGAATGACATATTCGAGCAATCATTTACTCAATTTTGTTCCGGTCGAGGGAGTCAATGGTTGTACTCTTCCTTACTAGTGTCATATGTTTGCGTTAACATTGACGGGGGCAACGTGTGAGTAGTTCGAGAAGTTGCTAGATGGCAAGATTAAAAGTTGGGATGATTTGGTAGCTAAGTTCTCACAGCATTTCAGTCAACAAAAAAAACACACGCGGATGGTGTATGAAATTTTGGATGTTTTCAGGCGAGACAATGAGTCTGTGGAAAATTTCATTACGTGATTTATTGATGAAAGCCTGAATATCGGTGGTATTATTGAAGACATGTTGTGCGGTGCCTTTCGCAAGTATGTGCGGAGCGAAGCCTTAATCAAATACTTAACTGGGAAAGATGGTACGCCCAAGACCTACTCCCAAGACCTGGGATGAAATCATGTCTGCGGTAAAACATTTTGCTAGAATAGCGAAAACTTTGGGATCTGAAAGCCCTATACAGACAACAAAGGTGGAATTCAAGAATATGCGGGTGAATAAACCACTGTGGGGTTCAATTTGGTCTAGACTCCAAAGCAACCAGATGCGAGAACATTAATTGGTAACAAGAATAAGGATCGTAACTTAAGGCAGGATAGTAACAATTGGACTCCGTTAACAAAAAAATTCTTTAGAGATTTTGACTAGGCAGAATGTGAATTTAAAAAACCCACAACCACTCATAAAGAGAAAACATTTGAATCCCAAAAAGCAATGCATGTTTCACAACGACATTGGTCATCACACAGATGACTATGTTAGCTTAAGGAATGAGATTGAATGCAATCAAGTCAGGAAAGTTAGAGCAGTTGTTGAAAAACGTGAGGCAAGAGACACGCAAAAGTCAATCCTGTCCCACCTAAAAAGCAGGTTAAGGATCTAAACGTTCACATGATCCAAGGAGAAAAAATAAGCGGACACAAAAGACAAGAAATTCACTATGAAGAGTGGAAAGGCGAGCCTGTTGTGTTCCCCCAGGTCAAAGGCGGTCCCTGTATGAAGTACCCGCTGATCATTACTTCCTTGATTGGACATTATAGATCTCAATACGTCTTCTTTGATACAGGTTGTACGTCTAGTATCATGTATGAACAATGTTTTGATTAGTTGGACGGGGAAGACAAGGCGAGGTTGAAACCTATTCACGTGTCGGCCTCTGGTTTTGGATATGAGGTGATGCATCTGCAAGGGGTGATTTCTTTCCCTATTATCCTCAGTAAAGGAATTCACTCGCGAACTGAGGATGTAGAATTTTTGGTTTTGCTAGCCAAGTCGAAACATGCTATAATCTTGGGAAGAGAGACAAATGGTGATTTCAATGCTAACCCAACAATAGCTCATGGTGCGGTAGGAGTTCCAACATGCACATGTGTGGCAATCATCTGCGTTAGCAAACCCTACTTCGCGACAGAAATTTCGAAACCATGTAAAATTCAAAAAGTGGTTGAAAGAACTGACCTAGAGAAATGGGCGATGAACCCAATGTTTCTGGAACAAACAATCATAATTGGTCCCACTATTTCTGAAATAGTGAGGACATTTTTTAAACAGTTGTTTGTAAAAAACATGGATGTGTTGGCCTGGAAACCCGCAGACATAACAGGTGTTCCAATAGAATGTCAAACATAAGTTGCTGGTCAATCCAGCGTTCACCCCGATTGTGGAAAAGAAGAGAAAGATGGGCCCTGAACAAACAAAAGCAATGAATGAGCAAGTTCAAGACTTGTTACATGTCGGGATTATTTGAGAGATACGTTTTCAAACATGGGTAGTAAATCCAGTAATTGTCCTTAAAAGTAATGGAACATGGAGAATGTGCATCGATTTTAAAGATCCGAACAAAGTATGCCCGATGGACTGTTATCCGTTGCCGAAAATTGACTTGAAAGTCTATGTCGTGGTACCGTTCAGATTTAAATGTTTCCATGATGCCTACAAAAGTTATCATCAGATCCGCATGGCTGCTGGAGATGAAGATAAAACCGCATTCCGCACATACCAAGGCACATTTTGTTATAAAATGATTCTCTTTGGACTGAAAAATGAGGGAGCAACATACCAGCGGCTGATGGATAAGGCCTTCAAAGAGTAAATTGGGCACAATTTGGAAGTTTATACGGAGGAATTGGTGATAAAAGCATTGAGGAAGATTAGGTGCTAAGAGACGTTGAAGAAACATTCAACATTTTTAGAAAGATCAACATGAAACTCAACCCGAGTAAATGTTATTTTGGGATAGAACAAGGTAAATTTTTGGGCGTGGTAGTCTCGAGTGCGGGTTTCAAGGCTAACCCGGATAAAGTCCGAGAAATCTCCTACATGCCTTCACCTTCTTCCCTCGAAGAAGTACATAGGCTGAATGGACGGCTGTTGGCCTCATACAGATTTTTGGCCAATAACGAGGCTAAGTTTTTTCCTTTTATGTCAACATTGAGAAACAGCATAAAGAAAGCACACTTTAAATGGACTGCGGAAGCTGAACAAGCGTTTATGGAGGTCAAAAATTTTTAAATGGAGTTAACTACGTTGTCCGCACCACAAGTGGGAGAGCCATTAACTCTATACCTTTCAGCGTCAGATATAGCCAATAGAGCCGTGTTGTTGACAGATAGGACGGTCCAAACACCGATTTATTATGTTAGAGGAACATTAACGGATGCTGAGACAAGATATTCAATGCTTGAAAAGTTGGTTCTGGCTTTGGTTTATCCGGCCAGACTCCTCCGCATATACTTTTAGTATCACCCAATCAATGTATTGACGAACTATAAAATGAAATGTGTCTTATGTAAGCCTGGATTATCTGGAAGGTTGGCCAAATGGGTTATCGAGTTAGGCGAACATACAATTGAGTACCAAACAAAACCTGTAATCAAGGGACAAGGGTTAGTAGATTTTGTAACATAGGTCCCGCAGAATAAAAAGAAAGCATGTTTAATTGAGCAACAAACTCCTACACCACTGTTTTGGTTAAAAATCGGCTAAGGATCGAATAACCAAATTTGTAATGTGAGGTTTAGTGCTACGATGACAATAATGATTATATGAACGAAATAAGGATAAACACCGTGATTTGTTGTGAGGGAAAAACCTTAATCTCATTAAGATCAAGGGAAAAAACCCCGGTTGATGACAAATCGTCTATCACCTATTTATTAATCAAAAATCGGGTTACAATTATGGAGTTTATGATCAACGAATACAATGAAGCTAAGTGTGTGTGATTTCATAGAGTTCTCAGCTATTGTTTACAAATGTGAGCTAGTAAGTGAGTGTTAAACCTAGTTGATCACAACTCGTTATAAACAAAGAAATAACTAACTACATCTCCAATAATCACGCCACTCTTCCCACTAGTCATTCCATCTCTTTTGACCACGTGCGGGATTCGTCCAGTAGCACAAAAATAGGATGACCAAGTCGTCCAGCCGATATATCTATCAAACACAACACCACTCAAATACAATCATCAGTAAAAAGATAATACCAAGGATCCTTGATCCTTTATAAGCTGGAGCATATCCCAAGGATAATTGATCCATAAATTATTCAAGGATAGAGGATCCTCAACATAAATTCTATGCCCTAACAATTGCCCCCAAAATGGCGGGTTTTTATGCAATACAACTGACATTCTGAAATTTGAAATCCCTGCAAAAGATAAATCGATTAGACGGTTGTCAGCAATAGTTATCATCAATAAACCCAAGGTTATCCGCCGCCTATATATGTTATTGTCTATTACCCTTTTATAACCAGATGATCTAGTCGTCAATCAGGTATCCTTCTCTTTCTCATTGTTCTTATAATATTCTTAAGAGATGTCTGTCGCTTCTTATTCTTCTCCCTCTATACATTCCGACCAGTCCGATGGGTATGATTTTTCGGAGATGCAACCTCAGAACCTTATCATCAATCCGTCCATGGAAATCTATAAGTTTAACGACCCTGTGATTGACGAATTCCGGCCACTATTCCCACCGAAAACCATTTTCCGACCTTACGACTCTTTGATCCGATGCGATGTTTACTCACAGACTTGGGCCTACTTTCCGGCCTGCCCTTTTCCTATCGGCTATACGTATATGTTCCCTTCCTTTACCCAGATTTCTTTGAATCCACCAGGATGTCTTATATCCAGGCTACGCCCATGATTTGGAGGGTTTTTGGCACTATCGAAAGAATCATAGAGGAGGAGAAGATCGATTTCTGCATCCAAGAGTTATCACATCTCTATACCCTAACTAACCATGGTTCGAACAAGTTTTTGTTGAAGTCTAAACCTCGACAGCCCAATTCAATTTCGAAAGTAACCCTGAACGATTCCTTCTGGAGGAATCAGTTTTTATTTGTGAATTGGAACTCCATACCTGGTGGGGCTGATTTACCTATAACTTGGGTTAAAAAGGGTAGGATCCCAGATCCTTGATAGGGAAACAATCCATGATAACTGATCTAACTTTTAATCTTTCTTCTTTTTTACTGTATTGTATAGTTGAAAAATTTGCTTCCTTAGCTAAACTACCTGGAACAGAAGAAAAGGCTAAAAATTTTCTTACCCAAGATCCCGAAGTCAGGACCTTCCAAGCCAGATTTGTTGAGGCTTTTTGTGAAATCTCTTCAGATTCCAACATATCAAGTAAGATTTGTATTTATTTAATAAATAAAACAAAGAAGTATACTTATCTGTTACTTGGTTCTCACAGGTGCTCAGAAATCTCACAAATCCGCCGGCAAGTTTTCTTTAGAGGACATTGATAGTCTAATCACTCCTCAAACTGTCAAGAAGGAAGCTTTGAAGGCAACCACCACTTCCGAGCCAAGGACCACAACTACCAGGGCCAAATCGGCGTCTTCCAAAAGAAAAATCCTCAGAGACTAAGATTCATTTCGATATAATCATAGTTGTAAGCATCCTTTATCTGTTATCTTTAATTTGATGATCCTGTATTCTTCTAACTTTTGAATAATTGCTTGGTATAGGCTATGAATGCTTGCTAAGATCATACGACAAGGTTGTGAGCCACATGAGTGATAACCTCTCGGGAATTGGAAGTGCAGCGGTCACCAAGGATAAAGCCATACCCCGGCTCACCAAAGAAAAGAAGCATTTGGAGGATCTGTTATCCACCACAGAAGCCCAACACCAAGAGAAAGTGAAGCAGGGCCACTGAGGAAGTAAAGATGTGGAGATCGGTGTTGTAGGCTAGGATCAAGATGACGACATAAGCTGGTGATTCTACATTTGATAAGGCTGCTTGGGATGTAGAGAAGTGGAAGGTGGCTTTGGTGGCTCTTGGTGGTGAAGAGGATGTGGTGATGACGGACTGGGAATGAAGCTGGAACAAGCGGAGCAATGGAGGTGGTCGGGACTGAGGAAGGAAAGGGTGCAGCAGATGGTGAAGAAGCTGCTTGAACGGGCAATGAAGGACATCAAAGACAAGGCCAGAGCCCGTTTTTTATTTTGTTTGGTTTTGTTTTTACGGATAACAGTTTGTAATGGATAACAGTAATTAGGGTGAATGATAAGTGATCCTTAAGACAAATTCAAGGGGTAGCAAAGGTGGATGGATCTTCTGTTTGTGGGGATGAAGCCTTTGATGCTCATGACTTTTATTTTCCTGCACTCGGTTAAACTGTTAGTAACAACTTACTTTAAACCGGATGGATGGTCCATGTTTAAATGGTGAAGTCCGGGTTAGCTTTTGCTGATTTTAAGTAAGTTTTTAATGAACAATATCTTTTGACTATTTACTCGTTATTATCCATTATTCTGAAAATAAGTTTAACATAATCTTAGTCTTATTGATAATTCTAAGAAATATCTTTGAGTAAAAATTTTAGGATAGAATATCCTTGGAAACATTTCAAATCCTTAAATAATAAAGTTTACAAACATCTCAACCAAGTAAATGAAAATTGATAGGTTGAAGTCACACCATAATGTCTTATTAGACCTAAGTTACCATAAGTAGTGGTCCTTCCGTGATCCTTGTAAAAATAAGTTAAGGATCTTGAATCCATAAGTGTTGATCCTCGTAGTTGAACTTAGGACATCTGTTGCAAATGACTTATAAGATCAATTGGGATTAGACCCATCAAACTGGGGACAATCCCATAAGAGAAACTAGGGACAAGCCCGTGAACTGGGGACAAGCCCAATAATATAAATGTTAACTGGGACTCGCCCAAACCTGGATTTAGCCCAAACATGAAATAACATGTAAATGTTATAAACCGGTGGTATGGTACGTCTACCATAAATCGTAGGATTCTCTATATAGCCAAAGACAATAAAATTGTCAGCCACTAAGCGTGTACTGGTCCCGCTATCCCGGACTATATGTTGTATAGCGTGCTCTCCAGGCGAGAGTGTAGAAACTCTAATTTATAAGAAAGGTGAAAACCTTTAAACCTAGGAAGATATGACCATCGGGGGTCATACCTTAATCGTTGGCTAGGACAAGGGAAATAGTAAACGTGAAGGAGAGGTGGCCAACCTCTTAGTCATTGAACATCTTAAGAGTATCCTGTATCGTTACTTAAAACTTGGAAAAAACAAACGTTAAGAATATGTTATCCTTAAACAACTAAAAATCTTAAATGATTAAGTGATCAGATAGATATTACCAATTTTAGGATCCTTGATCCTTTAAGGATACTCGACCCTCAGAGGATACTTGATCCTGATCAGAAAAAGTACTTCTTGGGGTGGATAGCGTTCAATGCTCTTGGTAACATGTTGCCTTCCATAGTGAGCAAATGATATGTCCCTTTCCTGCTTCCGACTCGATCAGATAAGGACCTTCCCACTTAGGTGCTACCTTTCCGTCTGCCGGATTGGTTGTATTCTGGAAGGCTTTCCTCAAGACCAAATCTCCTTCTTGAAATCTTTTGACCCTTATACTCTTTTTGTATGCCCCAGCTACCCTTGTTGATATGCTGCTATCATGATCTTTGCTACATCTCTCAGTTCTTCAACAATATCCAAATCTTCGAGAAGGATGTCTTTATTGGTCTCAGGATCACGGATGCTTGTTTTGGCTGTAGGAACCACCATCTCTGTAGGGATAACTTCTTCTGATCCAAACACCAGTGAAAAGGGTGTTTGGCCTGTTGCATTCTTGGGTGTCGTCCTATCAACCCAAAAAACATAAGGTAGCTCCTCGGCCCACTTTCCTTTCTTGGATCCTAGTTTCTTCTTCAAATTGTTGATGATTATTTTGTTGCTTAACTCTGCTTGGCCGTTAGCTTGAGGATGAACCGATGTAGAAGTAATCATCTTGTTGCCCTAACTCTCACAAAAGTTAGTAGTTCTTTTCTCAATAAACTGGGATCCATTATCACAAACAATTTTAGATGGGATACCAAATCTAGTTATAATGTTTCTTTTAATGACGAATATAATTTCCCTTTCTAGGACTTGTACGAATGCTTCTGCTTCAATCCATCTAGATAAGTAGTCTGTCATAGCAAGCATAAAGACCTTTCCGCCTGGTGCCTTTGGTAGCTTACCAACAATATTCGTTCCCCATTTCATGAAAGGACATGAATAGGATATAGGATACATTGGTTCTGCTGGCTAATGAAGGATGTTTGCATGCCTTTGAAAAGCATCACACTTCTTTGAGTACTCCATTGCATCCTTCTTCATTGTTGGCCAGAAGTACCCAGTCCTAAGTATCCTGCAAAATAATGCTCTTCCCCATGTGTAGTTGCCGCAGTCACCTTAGTGGAAGTCTTGAAGTACTTCTTGTATTTCAGGATTTTCGATGCATCTCAAATAGGGACCTGCAATAAATTTTCTATATACAATATTTTGTAAAATGATGAATTGCGATACCTTCAATCTGAAATCTTTAGGATTTTCCCCTATAGGGATTTCTCCATCTTGAAGTAACTTGTTAATTGGAAGGATCTAAGATCCTTCTTTTTGAGAGGATGAATGATCCTTAAGTTTTTCTGTGCAATCCACTGTTTCCTCCACAACTTCCTGTTCTCCAATTGCCGGAGACAATATATGAATATAGGTATCTTTACATCATCCGGGAACTTCAATGATGATGTTAAGTTCTCTAAGGCATCTGCCCCGACATTTTCTTCTCTTGGTACCTGTATGATACTAAAAAACTCGAGGGATTTTGCTAATTCCTTAACAATTTCTTAATACTAGATCATATTCTCACTTTTCACGGTATAAGAGCCGTTAAAGTGGTTAGTTATAAGTAAAGAATCTATATAAACTTGAAGATACCTGATCCTCATCTGTTTGGCTAAATGTAAACCTGTGATAAGTGCTTTGTATTCTGCCTCATTGTTGGTGGCTTGAAATGCACATGCAATGGACTGGGGTATTATTTCCCCCTGTGGCGATTTCAGTAGGATACCTAATCTTGTTCCTCTTACGTTGGATACTCCATCTGTGAAGAGGATCAAAGGGTCCTTTGTCTCTTCTAGTTGTTGAACCTCCAAGTCAGCTTCTTTTTGCATGTCGCTGCTGAAATCAACCACAAAGTATGCTAGTTTTTGGGATTTGATGGCTGTTCTAGGCTCATGCTGAATATCATATGCACTCAGCTTCAGCCCACTTGGCCATCCATCCTGACAATTCTGGTTTTCTAAGCACATTCTTAAAAGGATAATTAGTTCTCAAAATAATAGTATGAGTTTCAAAGTAATGTCTCTATTTAGTGGAAGCATAATAAGTGCAAGAATTAATTTTTCTAAATGAGAATACATGGCTTCCGCGTCGAAAAGACTTTTACTTACATAATAAACGGGACGTTGTTCACCTTCGTGATCCTTCACGAGGACAGCACTAACTGCATTTCCAGAAACAGCTAGGTACAGATATAGGGATTCTCCATCCACAGGCTTCATCAAAGCTGTAGGTTCCCAGCCGGATCTGCACGGAATATCTCGTTCTACGTAGGTGCGGAATCCCTACGTAAGACGATACGAGCGTAGAAGACGATACGCGTTAACATGATCAAACACACGTTACAATAAACAAAGACACGTTGTATTGCAACTGGAAACACGTGATTCACTGATCACCGATTACACAAACTGAATAACTCGTAAACTGAAAACTTAAAACTATATCACTATTCTACCGTAACCTAGACTATTTAACAGTCGACAACTTCGCCTAACATGTTTAGGCGAAGTTGTCCCTAACTTCGCTTATTCCACAAGTTCGCCTATATCAGCGAACTTGTGAGCTAACTTCGCATAATACAAAATACAAATCCAACTAACTCGACTACAGACACTAGACACTGAACTACTGTCATCATGTACCAACAGACTCCCCCTTGGCAGTAGCTTCATATCTCTATCTTCAAGCACGTGTCTTGTAATCTTCAACAATCTTGTATCTTTCATCTTCAAGCATGAACTCCTTCTCGTACACAAACCGAAACAACTCTTTGATATTTCTACGCTTCTTCTTTCCAAGCAGGAATATAAAATATTTTCTTCTCGTTCAGCACCTGCAGATCAGCTTGAGACAAATTCACCAAGTGCATTGGATCATATACTCTCAGCAGCTCTTGTTCATCTTCATCCTCCATTACTGCTTCAGCTGTTTCACAATCAACGTACCACCACTTCAGATCCTTGAGCACATCCTTGGGCATTTGTTTCATCGGCACATCTTTTATACACCGGATCGGCTTATACTTCATGATCATCCAAGGCTTGCCATCTGCTCTCATCCCTCTATCTTTATCTTCAATAAGTTTTCCTTTCTGTGGTTTCAACAGCTCGAACTTTTTCTCCTTTATACTTTCCTTCCAAACAATCTTCCAATGACCCTAGCCATGTTATCATCACTCCTTTTATCAACCTCAACCTGGCTAAGTCCTTCACTTCACACTCAGGCAACGTATTCAACGATCTCAATAGTCTCTTGAAGTACTGAACCCCATCATACCTTTTAATCACAAAGAGCCTCAACTGCTCATCATATAACCAGCATATAATTCCCTTTTTCGATTCAGCATAACCCCTGATGTTGTAACTTTTCTTGAACATAGTAGGGACCGCCGGTTTCTTAGTCTTTACAAACCACTGAGCATAGCCTTCTTTCCATCTTGGCTGCTCTTCCCATTCTGTCTCATCGCTTCCCATATCTTGACCTATATCTGCCTTATCAACTTCCGGAATCTCGTGCTCAATGTTCTCCTCTACAATCTCTCCCTCTTCAATCTCACTGTCTATGACAATTTCAGCACCAATCTTCTCTATCTCTTCAACCGGTAACACATCCTCATCACCTATAACATCATCTAACACCTCCTCAGCATCCACAACCACCACATCATCACCTCCTGAACCGCCAACTGCACTCGTTGACTCCCCCTGAGATGTAGAAGTCCCAAGAGCTTGTTCAGTTCTTGGCAACTCTCCACCTGCACCTTTTGATGCATTGGGATCATCGTCTCGATCATTACACTTCTTCGTCCTCAGCTCATCACCCTTACAGCCCGTCTCCCCCTGAGTTGCCAAGAACTGTTTCAAAGCATCAATTATTTTTCCATGTTCGATCAGCAGGGACGACTGTATCTGATTCTCTGCAACGAGGTGCTGAATAGCATGGGTCTGGATAAGATTTACCCTTGATTGTTCTGCCACGACCCTTTCAAGCGCTGCTATTCGTTCCGAGTCGGATAAGGTTGCATCGAAATCAAACCTCAGATGTGATATATCTTGAGTGTACGGAGGAGGGATTTCCAATGTAACCGGGACCTCAGAAGTAGGCGTAAACGTAACCGCAGGTGGTATCGTAACTAACAACCCTGCAGTAGCTACAACTGTCGACCCAATAAATCTTGCGACGACCTCCGTTGGAGTAAGAGTTGGTGGTGGCAAAGATACAATCTCCGGAGTCGAGAGTTGGAATGTAGTGGGTGGGATGCCGAAGGATGATGAGGTAGTCACCACGGGAACATCCGTGGCGATTGGCCCTGTAACTTTCAATGGTGTAGGGACTATAGTCATACCAGAAAGTGCGGGTGGAGTGAAACGAACCACCCTTGAGCTCTCACCAGCTCCCGAACCTGCACCTGCCCGTTCCCTTCTCGATCTATGGACCAACTGATGTAAATCTTCCCCAAAATCCGACTCACTGTCATCATTGTCTCTCTTCCTCTTCCCATGAATCCTTTCTTGTGTAACCAAAATCCGTCTAGCTTCAGCCACATCATCATCTGAAGAATCAGAATCAGCCTCAGTCGTAGCTGCCCTAGCAACATCCACACTAGTAACCCGGGCTACCGAGACCTGTACCTCTTCCTCAGGGTCAACACGATCCATATCAAAAAATCCTTGACCGCCAAACGCAGCTTCAAGGTCTACATTTTCCTCCGGTGCCACAACAGGAGCAGCAGGTAAAGCTTGTTGTACCTCAGGTGGTGGTTGAGGTGCTCCAGCCTGTTGTTGTTGAGGATCCCGAAACTCGTCCCCACGAGCTGGAACATACTCTAGGTTGATCAAGTACCCGAATAATGGAGTATGTCGAGTACGGAGCTCAGGTTTGCTTCTTGCACTCGATGATCTGCACTAAGCGAAGATCCTCTTGCTGACACTTTCCACATATCTAATTGGGCGGCGCTGAGGTAACGTGGGAGCGACGTGATTCAAGATCATTTGTAGGAATCTTGGATACATCAAAAATCTCTCACGCGCCACCGCTCGTCTTTGACGATCTATCTCGTAAAATACCATCTGACTAAAGCTGTAACGCTTATTGTAAGTCAGTTCAGTCATCGCCGACTGCATGGTCGCACCCATTCCATCTGTACCAGCCTTTCTCCCTGACATGCAGACGATCATCACGTGCATAAGAAATCGCCACTGGTCTAACAAGAATCCCTTTCGTCTTTGAGTATCTCCCAATGGACCAGAATATCCCATCCTCAGAAAAGCACCATCTCTGAACGGAGCCACGAAGTTGTAAGATCGTCTCTCGTTTCATCCCCAAACTGTAATGCCACCCTGATCTGTTCAGACGACAACTGTACTATCTGATTGTTAACCGTTGCACGCATAACCGGGGGCTCGACTCGACAGTCATATTCCACTGTCTGCCAGAAATCTTCTATGTTTGGCAATGAGAGAGGCAGTGTTGTAGTAATAGCGTGGAAGATACGCGAGCGGAGTAGAAATGTGATGATCTCGCGGAAATCATCAACACCGCTCGCATCCGGGTCCAATGTGATGTACATGTTATGCCCCGGGAAAAACTGTCGATGGTTATCTCCTCCTTCGTCACCACCTGCACCACCTGCTCCAGCTACAGCTGCCATTTCTGCAACAAAAACAGACTAAGTTAGAGAATCGTCGAGGCAAATCACAAGTTCGCCTGTTACCATGAGCGAAGTTATGATTTATTCTGTATAGGCGAAGTTAGAGGTGGGGCGAAGTTGGGAACAACTTCGCCTCAACTTGAACTTCGCGTAATAAATGTTAAATAAAAAGGGCAAGGCGAAGTTAATGATAACTTCGCCTAACCACAACTTCGCCTCATATACTGTTACATAATTAATTATCAGGCGAAGTTAAACCTCAGGCGAAGTTAAGAATAACTTCGCCTAAACCGTAAGTTTGCCTGAATATGAATCGGCAACAGTTAGACGTTCAATACGAGTGATTTCGGACAATTTGGAGATTGCGGATCTCGTAAAACATGTTTTTAAGACGATCTAGACGATCAAGTTGATTACGACCACGTAACAACAGGTTTGAAAATCTGGTGTTGAGGTTTCGACTAAACGGGGTCGCGAATCGGGTCGAAACGACCGTTGATTAAATTCAATGACAGTGATTATACGATACTATCGACACTACACACCTATAACTCGGATTAGAAACTGAGAATGAAAACACAGATTGATCGAGATATCTTCGCTTAGGGTTACTGGGATATAAGTTCACTGGTTGTTTTGAAAAATAATAATTCGTTTGACCAAAAAAATATCTTTATATAGGGTCAAGATTATACAGGCGAAGTTATGGATAACTTCGCCTATTGCAGGCGAAGTTATGGATAACGTCGCTGATATGAAAATTTACACAACATACCCCTATAATTTGAACAATTTGCAATTAAGTTTTAAAACATCCTTTAAAGAGTTAAATGATACGATCAAGACCAAGTAACCAGGTATAAAATCATACAACTACATAAGTAGAATAAAATTTTAAAAATAAAGTACACGGGATCAAATTTCAGTCTCGACAGGGACTACCATGTTTTAGAAAAGATCCGAACAGGAATCATACTAATTAAGTGACTGTCACACAGATCCATGTTCAGCTGTATTATGACATAAAGAAACAGGTTGTAAGCAGGTAAATAACTTAGAATGGTTTTCATTGCTTCTGTGATACGGGTTAGGTTCAATTAAGCTCAAAACTTAAATGGGCAACACCTCAGAGATTGTGATGTCTCCTATCTATTCTCAAAGCGTATTTGGCTTTCCCCAAGTCACCCCGAGTTGACCTCGACCCGTAGTGTCTGATTAAATAGTAAGTACTCTTCGATCTTTAGACTCTTCTTCCCGTTCTCTTCCTTACATCTTGATTGAGAAGTATTAACATTATGAACTCTAGAATGTCTCAATAACACACATTTTTTTTTAAGTATTTACACAACTTCAGAGTAGTAAACAACTGCAAGTCCCGAATCTGGATCACTGCAGTTTCTTGACACGCTATCTTCACGGGAATCAGAACACTCACGGGCTCGTGTATGACTGGGTAATCGCTTTTCTGCCTATCATTCGGAAAGATATATGCGGAGACATACACAACTCTTAAGGAGTTTCCACGTAAAATCGAGGAGATTTAGTTAGTATCACTTCTACTTTTATGCACCATAAAAAGCTACCATGACATACAATGACTGTTCTAAAGTCTTTTAGGCCTAATAACTTCACTAGTTAAGCACACAGAATCAGTTTATCTATCACTTTCCAAGGTTGGATCAATATTCTGTTAAACATAGTAAAGGAACTTCTTACGAAGTAGTAGACTTGAAAAATAATTTCATCTCCCATAAAAAATTTTTAACTTCTATCGCCCCGATCAACTCGAAGTTTTCTGGTAAACGGCTATCCTGAAAATCCAATGGATCAGCTGGACCGACCACATACAAGTATGTGTCCCTCTAACTAAGTATGAACGACTAATTTTCAGCGAAAGACTTAAAAACACATCATAAACCGCCCCGGTCACTTTCAGTCATCTGGTTAATGGCTATCCTTATATTCTACAAGTAGAAATGAGGACCAAACATATCCGAAGATATGTCCTTCAAACTGAGGCGACCGACATAATTCTAAGCGATAGTGACGTTTTTTTTTTTTTTTTTTTTTTTTTTAAACAAAGACAAAAAAACAAGGTTACTCGGGATTGATCATCCCATTCAGCTCAACAAGGTTTTGAAAACGAGTTTTGTCAAGCGCTTTAGTAAACAAGTCAGCGAAATTATCTAACGTATCAACCTTTTCGAGCACAATCAATTTCTTCTCTGCACAATCCCGTATAAAATGATGACGGATGTCAATGTGTTTAGTTTTGCTATGCTTGACGGGATTGTTAGTTACTGAGATAGCAGCAGTGTTATCTATGCAAATAGGAGTATGAGTGAAATTCAGACCATAATCGCGCAATTGCTGTTGTATCCAAAGAACCTGGGAGCAGCAGTTCGATGCTGCCATGTATTCTGTTTCACAGGTAGAAATGGCGACTGAGGTCTGCTTCTTGCACTGCCATGACACTAATCTACCTCCAAGAAACTGACATCCACCTGTTGTTGACTTCCGATTCTGATTGCATCCTCCATAATCAGAATCTGTGTAGGCGACTAACTCCAAGTCGCCTCCTTTCGTGTACCACAACCCTAGCTTAGGCTTGCCTTTGAGATATCGCAATATCCTCTTCACACCCTTCAAGTGAGATTCCATTGGGTTTGCCTGAAAGTGAGCACAAAGACAAACTGCAAACATAATATCAGGTCTTGAAGCAGTTAAGTACATTAAAAAACCTATGATTGCCCGATATTGGGTGGGTCCACGTCTGCATCGCTATCTGAATCAGCACCCAGTTTATGGTTGACGCAAACTGGAGTATCAAATGGAGTGCCGTCCTCCATCTTGAAGCGTTTGAGAATGTCATGGACATATTTAGTTTGATGAATGAACATCCCATCTTTCTTCTGATCAACCTGCAGTTCTAAAAAGAAAGTTAGTTCACCCATAGCACTCATTTCAAACCTCTTTTTCATGACGGCTTCAAATTCCTGACACATGGTGACTTTTGATGCAGCAAAGATGATGTCGTCCACGTAGACTTGCACCAGAAGAAAGTCGCTTCCTTTTCTCTTAAAGGAAAGTGTGCTATCGATCTTTCCCCTTTCAAATTCATTCTCAAGCAAGTAATCGGATAGAGTTGAGTAAGAGGTGGTGGTAAGAGTTGGTGGTGGCAAAGATACAATCTCCGAAGTCGAGAGTTGGAATGTAGTGGGTGGGATGCCGAAGGAAGATGAGGTAGTCACCACGGGAACATCCGTGGCGATTGGCCCTGTAACTTTCAATGGTGTAGGAACTATAGTCATACCAGAAAGTGCGGGTGGAGTGAAACGAACCACCCTTGAGCTCTCACCAGCTCCCGAACCTGCACCTGCCCGTTCCCTTCTCGATCTATGGACCAACTGATGTAAATCTTCCCCAAAATCCGACTCACTGTCATCATTGTCTCTCTTCCTCTTCCCATGAATCCTTTCTTGTGTAACCAAAATCCGTCTAGCTTCAGCCACATCATCATCTGAAGAATCAGAATCAGCTTCAGTCGTAGCTGCCCTAGGAACATCCACGCTAGTAACCCGGGCTACCGAGACCTGTACCTCTTCCTCAGGGTCAACACGATCCATATCAAAAAATCCTTAACCGCCAAACGCAGCTTCAAGGTCTACATTTTCCTCCGGTGCCACAACAGGAGTAGCAGGTAAAGCTTGTTGTACCTCAGGTGGTGGTTGAGGTGCTCCAGCCTGTTGTTGTTGAGGATCAAGAAACTCGTCCCCACGAGCTGGAACATACTCTAGGTTGATCAAGTACCCGAATAATGGAGTATGTCGAGGACGGAGCTCAGGTTTGCTTCTTGCACTTGATGATCTGCACTAAGCGAAGATCCTCTTGCTGACACTTTCCACATATCTAATTGGGCGGCGCTGAGGTAACGTGGGAGCGACGTGATTCAAGATCATTTGTAGGAATCTTGGATACATCAAAAATCTCTCACGCGCCACCGCTCGTCTTTGACGATCTATCTCGTAAAATACCATCTGACTAAAGCTGTAACGCTTATTGTAAGTCAGTTCAGTCATCGCCGACTGCATGGTCGCACCCATTCCATCTGTACCAGCCTTTCTCCCTGACATGCAGACGATCATCACGTGCATAAGAAATCGCCACTGGTCTAACAAGAATCCCTTTCGTCTTTGAGTATCTCCCAATGGACCAGAATATCCCATCCTCAGAAAAGCACCATCTCTGAACGGAGCCACGAAGTTGTAAGATCGTCTCTCGTTTCATCCCCAAACTGTAATGCCACCCTGATCTGTTCAGACGACAACTGTACTATCTGATTGTTAACCGTTGCACGCATAACCGGGGGCTCGACTCAACAGTCATATTCCACTGTCTGCCAGAAATCTTCTATGTTTGGCAATGAGAGAGGCAGTGTTGTAGTAATAGCGTGGAAGATACGCGAGCGGAGTAGAAATGTGATGATCTCGCGGAAATCATCAACACCGCTCGCATCCGGGTCCAATGTGATGTACATGTTATGCCCCGGGAAAAACTGTCGATGGTTATCTCCTCCTTCGTCACCACCTGCACCACCTGCTCCAGCTACAGCTGCCATTTCTGCAACAAAAACAGACTAAGTTAGAGAATCGTCGAGGCAAATCACAAGTTCGCCTGTTACCATGAGCGAAGTTATGATTTATTCTGAATAGGCGAAGTTAGAGGTGGGGCGAAGTTGGGAACAACTTCGCCTCAACTTGAACTTCGCGTAATAAATGTTAAATAAAAAGGGCAAGGCGAAGTTAATGATAACTTCGCCTAACCACAACTTCGCCTCATATACTGTTACATAATTAATTATCAGGCGAAGTTAAACCTCAGGCGAAGTTAAGAATAACTTCGCCTAAACCGTAAGTTTGCCTGAATATGAATCGGCAACAGTTAGACGTTCAATACGAGTGATTTCGGACAATTTGGAGATTGCGGATCTCGTAAAACATGTTTTTAAGACGATCTAGACGATCAAGTTGATTACGACCACGTAACAACAGGTTTGAAAATCTGGTGTTGAGGTTTCGACTAAACGGGGTCGCGAATCGGGTCGAAACGACCGTTGATTAAATTCAATGACAGTGATTATACGATACTATCGACACTACACACCTATAACTCGGATTAGAAACTGAGAATGAAAACACAGATTGATCGAGATATCTTCGCTTAGGGTTACTGGGATATAAGTTCACTGGTTGTTTTGAAAAATAATAATTCGTTTGACCAAAAAAATATCTTTATATAGGGTCAATATTATACAGGCGAAGTTATGGATAACTTCGCCTATTGCAGGCGAAGTTATGGATAACGTCGCTGATATGAAAATTTACACAACATACCCCTATAATTTGAACAATTTGCAATTAAGTTTTAAAACATCCTTTAAAGAGTTAAATGATACGATCAAGACCAAGTAACCAGGTATAAAATCATACAACTACATAAGTAGAATAAAATTTTAAAAATAAAGTACACGGGATCAAATTTCAGTCTCGACAGGGACTACCATGTTTTAGAAAAGATCCGAACAGGAATCATACTAATTAAGTGACTGTCACACAGATCCATGTTCAGCTGTATTATGACATAAAGAAACAGGTTGTAAGCAGGTAAATAACTTAGAATGGTTTTCATTGCTTCTGTGATACGGGTTAGGTTCAATTAAGCTCAAAACTTAAATGGGCAACACCTCAGAGATTGTGATGTCTCCTATCTATTCTCAAAGCGTATTTGGCTTTCCCCAAGTCACCCCGAGTTGACCTCGACCCGTAGTGTCTGATTAAATAGTAAGTACTCTTCGATCTTTAGACTCTTCTTCCCGTTCTCTTCCTTACATCTTGATTGAGAAGTATTAACATTATGAACTCTAGAATGTCTCAATAACACACATTTTTTTTTAAGTATTTACACAACTTCAGAGTAGTAAACAACTGCAAGTCCCGAATCTGGATCACTGCAGTTTCTTGACACGCTATCTTCACGGGAATCAGAACACTCACGGGCTCGTGTATGACTGGGTAATCGCTTTTCTGCCTATCATTCGGAAAGATATATGCGGAGACATACACAACTCTTAAGGAGTTTCCACGTAAAATCGAGGAGATTTAGTTAGTATCACTTCTACTTTTATGCACCATAAAAAGCTACCATGACACACAATGACTGTTCTAAAGTCTTTTAGGCCTAATAACTTCACTAGTTAAGCACACAGAATCAGTTTATCTATCACTTTCCAAGGTTGGATCAATTTTCTGTTAAACATAGTAAAGGAACTTCTTACGAAGTAGTAGACTTGAAAAATAATTTCATCTCCCATAAAAAATTTTTAACTTCTATCGCCCCGATCAACTCGAAGTTTTCTGGTAAACGGCTATCCTGAAAATCCAATGGATCAGCTGGACCGACCACATACAAGTATGTGTCCCTCTAACTAAGTATGAACGACTAATTTTCAGCGAAAGACTTAAAAACACATCATAAACCGCCCCGGTCACTTTCAGTCATCTGGTTAATGGCTATCCTTATATTCTACAAGTAGAAATGAGGACCAAACATATCCGAAGATATGTCCTTCAAACTGAGGCAACCGACATAATTCTAAGCGATAGTGACGTTTTTTTTTTTTTTTTTTTTTTTTTTTTTAAACAAAGACAAAAAAACAAGTTTACTCGGGATTGATCATCCCATTCAGCTCAACAAGGTTTTGAAAACGAGTTTTGTCAAGCGCTTTAGTAAACAAGTCAGCGAAATTATCTAACGTATCAACCTTTTCGAGCACAATCAATTTCTTCTCTGCACAATCCCGTATAAAATGATGACGGATGTCAATGTGTTTAGTTTTGCTATGCTTGACGGGATTGTTAGTTACTGAGATAGCAGCAGTGTTATCTATGCAAATAGGAGTATGAGTGAAATTCAGACCATAATCGCGCAATTGCTGTTGTATCCAAAGAACCTGGGAGCAGCAGTTCGATGCTGCCATGTATTCTGTTTCACAGGTAGAAATGGCGACTGAGGTCTGCTTCTTGCACTGCCATGACACTAATCTACCTCCAAGAAACTGACATCCACCTGTTGTTGACTTCTGATTCTGATTGCATCCTCCATAATCAGAATCTGTGTAGGCGACTAACTCCAAGTCGCCTCCTTTCGTGTACCACAACCCTAGCTTAGGCTTGCCTTTGAGATATCGCAATATCCTCTTCACACCCTTCAAGTGAGATTCCATTGGGTTTGCCTGAAAGTGAGCACAAAGACAAACTGCAAACATAATATCAGGTCTTGAAGCAGTTAAGTACATTAAAAAACCTATGATTGCCCGATATTGGGTGGGTCCACGTCTGCATCGCTATCTGAATCAGCACCCAGTTTATGGTTGACGCAAACTGGAGTATCAAATGGAGTGCCGTCCTCCATCTTGAAGCGTTTGAGAATGTCATGGACATATTTAGTTTGATGAATGAACATCCCATCTTTCTTCTGATCAACCTGCAGTTCTAAAAAGAAAGTTAGTTCACCCATAGCACTCATTTCAAACCTCTTTTTCATGACGGCTTCAAATTCCTGACACATGGTGACTTTTGATGCAGCAAAGATGATGTCGTCCACGTAGACTTGCACCAGAAGAAAGTCGCTTCCTTTTCTCTTAAAGGAAAGTGTGCTATCGATCTTTCCCCTTTCAAATTCATTCTCAAGCAAGTAATCGGATAGAGTTGAGTAAGAGGTGGTGGTAAGAGTTGGTGGTGGCAAAGATACAATCTCCGGAGTCGAGAGTTGGAATGTAGTGGGTGGGATGCCGAAGGAAGATGAGGTAGTCACCACGGGAACATCCGTGGCGATTGGCCCTGTAACTTTCAATGGTGTAGGAACTATAGTCATACCAGAAAGTGCGGGTGGAGTGAAACGAACCACCCTTGAGCTCTCACCAGCTCCCGAACCTGCACCTGCCCGTTCCCTTCTCGATCTATGGACCAACTGATGTAAATCTTCCCCAAAATCCGACTCACTGTCATCATTGTCTCTCTTCCTCTTCCCATGAATCCTTTCTTGTGTAACCAAAATCCGTCTAGCTTCAGCCACATCATCATCTGAAGAATCAGAATCAGCTTCAGTCGTAGCTGCCCTAGGAACATCCACGCTAGTAACCCGGGCTACCGAGACCTGTACCTCTTCCTCAGGGTCAACACGATCCATATCAAAAAATCCTTAACCGCCAAACGCAGCTTCAAGGTCTACATTTTCCTCCGGTGCCACAACAGGAGTAGCAGGTAAAGCTTGTTGTACCTCAGGTGGTGGTTGAGGTGCTCCAGCCTGTTGTTGTTGAGGATCCAGAAACTCGTCCCCACGAGCTGGAACATACTCTAGGTTGATCAAGTACCCGAATAATGGAGTATGTCGAGGACGGAGCTCAGGTTTGCTTCTTGCACTTGATGATCTGCACTAAGCGAAGATCCTCTTGCTGACACTTTCCACATATCTAATTGGGCGGCGCTGAGGTAACGTGGGAGCGACGTGATTCAAGATCATTTGTAGGAATCTTGGATACATCAAAAATCTCTCACGCGCCACCGCTCGTCTTTGACGATCTATCTCGTAAAATACCATCTGACTAAAGCTGTAACGCTTATTGTAAGTCAGTTCAGTCATCGCCGACTGCATGGTCGCACCCATTCCATCTGTACCAGCCTTTCTCCCTGACATGCAGACGATCATCACGTGCATAAGAAATCGCCATTGGTCTAACAAGAATCCCTTTCGTCTTTGAGTATCTCCCAATGGACCAGAATATCCCATCCTCAGAAAAGCACCATCTCTGAACGGAGCCACGAAGTCTGTAAGAACGTCTCTCGTTTCATCCCCAAACTGCAATGCCACCCTGATCTGTTCAGACGACAACTGTACTATCTGATTGTTAACCGTTGCACGCATAACCGGGGGCTCGACTCGACAGTCATATTCCACTGTCTGCCAGAAATCTTCTATGTTTGGCAATGAGAGAGGCAGTGTTGTAGTAATAGCGTGGAAGATACGCGAGCGGAGTAGAAATGTGATGATCTCGCGGAAATCATCAACACCGCTCGCATCCGGGTCCAATGTGATGTACATGTTATGCCCCGGGAAAAACTGTCGATGGTTATCTCCTCCTTCGTCACCACCTGCACCACCTGCTCCAGCTACAGCTGCCATTTCTGCAACAAAAACAGACTAAGTTAGAGAATCGTCGAGGCAAATCACAAGTTCGCCTGTTACCATGAGCGAAGTTATGATTTATTCTGTATAGGCGAAGTTAGAGGTGGGGCGAAGTTGGGAACAACTTCGCCTCAACTTGAACTTCGCGTAATAAATGTTAAATAAAAAGGGCAAGGCGAAGTTAATGATAACTTCGCCTAACCACAACTTCGCCTCATATACTGTTACATAATTAATTATCAGGCGAAGTTAAACCTCAGGCGAAGTTAAGAATAACTTCGCCTAAACCGTAAGTTCGCCTGAATATGAATCGGCAACAGTTAGACGTTCAATACGAGTGATTTCGGTCAATTTGGAGATTGCGGATCTCGTAAAACATGTTTTTAAGACGATCTAGACGATCAAGTTGATTACGACCACGTAATAACAGGTTTGAAAATCTGGTGTTGAGGTTTCGACTAAACGGGGTCGCGAATCGGGTCGAAACGACCGTTGATTAAATTCAATGACAGTGATTATACGATACTATCGACACTACACACCTATAACTCGGATTAGAAACTGAGAATGAAAACACAGATTGATCGAGATATCTTCGCTTAGGGTTACTGGGAATAAGTTCACTGGTTGTTTTGAAAAATAATAATTCGTTTGACCAAAAAAATATCTTTATATAGGGTCAAGATTATACAGGCGAAGTTATGGATAACGTTGCCTATTGCAGGCGAAGTTATGGATAACGTCGCTGATATGAAAATTTACACAACAAACACCTATAATTTGAACAATTTGCAATTAAGTTTTAAAACATCCTTTAAAGAGTTAAATGATACGATCAAGACCAAATAACCAGGTATAAAATCATACAACTACATAAGTAGAATAAAATTTTAAAAATAAAGTACACGGGATCAAATTTCAGTCTCGACAGGGACTACCATGTTTTAGAAAAGATCCGAACAGGAATCATACTAATTAAGTGACTGTCACACAGATCCATGTTCAGCTGTATTATGACATAAAGAAACAGGTTGTAAGCAGGTAAATAACTTAGAATGGTTTTCATTGCTTCTGTGATACGGGTTAGGTTCAATTAAGCTCAAAACTTAAATGGGCAACACCTCAGAGATTGTGATGTCTCCTATCTATTCTCAAAGCGTATTTGGCTTTCCCCAAGTCACCACGAGTTGACCTCGACCCGTAGTGTCTGATTAAATAGTAAGTACTCTTCGATCTTTAGACTCTTCTTCCCGTTCTCTTCCTTACATCTTGATTGAGAAGTATTAACATTATGAACTCTAGAATGTCTCAATAACACACATTTTTTTTTAAGTATTTACACAACTTCAGAGTAGTAAACAACTGCAAGTCCCGAATCTGGATCACTGCAGTTTCTTGACACGCTATCTTCACGAGAATCAGAACACTCACGGGCTCGTGTATGACTGGGTAATCGCTTTTCTGCCTATCATTCGGAAAGATATATGCGGAGACATACACAACTCTTAAGGAGTTTCCACGTAAAATCGAGGAGATTTAGTTAGTATCACTTCTACTTTTACGCACCATAAAAAGCTACCATGACATACAATGACTGTTCTAAAGTCTTTTAGGCCTAATAACTTCACTAGTTAAGCACACAGAATCAGTTTATCTATCACTTTCCAAGGTTGGATCAATTTTATGTTAAACATAGTAAAGGAACTTCTTACGAAGTAGTAGACTTGAAAAATAATTTCATCTCCCATAAAAAAATTTTAACTTCTATCGCCCCAATCAACTCGAAGTTTTCTGGTAAACGGCTATCCTGAAAATCCAATGGATCAGCTGGACCGACCACATACAAGTATGTGTCCCTCTAACTAAGTATGAACGACTAATTTTCAGCGAAAGAATTAAAAACACATCATAAACCGCCCCGGTCACTTTCAGTCATCTGGTTAATGGCTATCCTTATATTCTACAAGTAGAAATGAGGACCAAACATATCCGAAGATATGTCCTTCAAACTGAGGCAACCGACATAATTCTAAGCGATAGTGACGTTTTTTTTTTTTTTTTTTTTTTTTTTAAACAAAGACAAAAAAACAAGGTTACTCGGGATTGATCATCCCATTCAGCTCAACAAGGTTTTGAAAACGAGTTTTGTCAAGCGCTTTAGTAAACAAGTCAGCGAAATTATCTAACGTATCAACCTTTTCGAGCACAATCAATTTCTTCTCTGCACAATCCCGTATAAAATGATGACGGATGTCAATGTGTTTAGTTTTGCTATGCTTGACGGGATTGTTAGTTACTGAGATAGCAGCAGTGTTATCTATGCAAATAGGAGTATGAGTGAAATTCAGACCATAATCGCGCAATTGCTGTTGTATCCAAAGAACCTGGGAGCAGCAGTTCGATGCTGCCATGTATTCTGTTTCACAGGTAGAAATGGCGACTGAGGTCTGCTTCTTGCACTGCCATGACACTAATCTACCTCCAAGAAACTGACATCCACCTGTTGTTGACTTCCGATTCTGATTGCATCCTCCATAATCAGAATCTGTGTAGGCGACTAACTCCAAGTCGCCTCCTTTCGTGTACCACAACCCTAGCTTAGGCTTGCCTTTGAGATATCGCAATATCCTCTTCACACCCTTCAAGTGAGATTCCATTGGGTTTGCCTGAAAGTGAGCACAAAGACAAACTGCAAACATAATATCAGGTCTTGAAGCAGTTAAGTACATTAAAAAACCTATGATTGCCCGATATTGGGTGGGTCCACGTCTGCATCGCTATCTGAATCAGCACCCAGTTTATGGTTGACGCAAACTGGAGTATCAAATGGAGTGCCGTCCTCCATCTTGAAGCATTTGAGAATGTCATGGACATATTTAGTTTGATGAATGAACATCCCATCTTTCTTCTGATCAACCTGTAGTTCTAAAAAGAAAGTTAGTTCACCCATAGCACTCATTTCAAACCTCTTTTTCATGACGGCTTCAAATTCCTGACACATGGTGACTTTTGATGCAGCAAAGATGATGTCGTCCACGTAGACTTGCACCAGAAGAAAGTCGCTTCCTTTTCTCTTAAAGGAAAGTGTGCTATCGATCTTTCCCCTTTCAAATTCATTCTCAAGCAAGTAATCGGATAGAGTTGAGTAAGAGTTGGTGGTAAGAGTTGGTGGTGGCAAAGATACAATCTCCGGAGTCGAGAGTTGGAATGTAGTGGGTGGGATGCCGAAGGAAGATGAGGTAGTCACCACGGGAACATCCGTGGCGATTGGCCCTGTAACTTTCAATGGTGTAGGAACTATAGTCATACCAGAAAGTGCGGGTGGAGTGAAACGAACCACCCTTGAGCTCTCACCAGCTCCCGAACCTGCACCTGCCCGTTCCCTTCTCGATCTATGGACCAACTGATGTAAATCTTCCCCAAAATCCGACTCACTGTCATCATTGTCTCTCTTCCTCTTCCCATGAATCCTTTCTTGTGTAACCAAAATCCGTCTAGCTTCAGCCACATCATCATCTGAAGAATCAGAATCAGCTTCAGTCGTAGCTGCCCTAGGAACATCCACACTAGTAACCCGGGCTACCGAGACCTGTACCTCTTCCTCAGGGTCAACACGATCCATATCAAAAAATCCTTAACCGCCAAACGCAGCTTCAAGGTCTACATTTTCCTCCGGTGCCACAACAGGAGTAGCAGGTAAAGCTTGTTGTACCTCAGGTGGTGGTTGAGGTGCTCCAGCCTGTTGTTGTTGAGGATCCAGAAACTCGTCCCCACGAGCTGGAACATACTCTAGGTTGATCAAGTACCCGAATAATGGAGTATGTCGAGGACGGAGCTCAGGTTTGCTTCTTGCACTTGATGATCTGCACTAAGCGAAGATCCTCTTGCTGACACTTTCCACATATCTAATTGGGCGGCGCTGAGGTAACGTGGGAGCGACGTGATTCAAGATCATTTGTAGGAATCTTGGATACATCAAAAATCTCTCACGCGCCACCGCTCGTCTTTGACGATCTATCTCGTAAAATACCATCTGACTAAAGCTGTAACGCTTATTGTAAGTCAGTTCAGTCATCGCCGACTGCATGGTCGCACCCATTCCATCTGTACCAGCCTTTCTCCCTGACATGCAGACGATCATCACGTGCATAAGAAATCGCCATTGGTCTAACAAGAATCCCTTTCGTCTTTGAGTATCTCCCAATGGACCAGAATATCCCATCCTCAGAAAAGCACCATCTCTGAACGGAGCCACGAAGTCTGTAAGAACGTCTCTCGTTTCATCCCCAAACTGCAATGCCACCCTGATCTGTTCAGACGACAACTGTACTATCTGATTGTTAACCGTTGCACGCATAACCGGGGGCTCGACTCGACAGTCATATTCCACTGTCTGCCAGAAATCTTCTATGTTTGGCAATGAGAGAGGCAGTGTTGTAGTAATAGCGTGGAAGATACGCGAGCGGAGTAGAAATGTGATGATCTCGCGGAAATCATCAACACCGCTCGCATCCGGGTCCAATGTGATGTACATGTTATGCCCCGGGAAAAACTGTCGATGGTTATCTCCTCCTTCGTCACTACCTGCACCACCTGCTCCAGCTACAGCTGCCATTTCTGCAACAAAAACAGACTAAGTTAGAGAATCGTCGAGGCAAATCACAAGTTCGCCTGTTACCATGAGCGAAGTTATGATTTATTCTGTATAGGCGAAGTTAGAGGTGGGGCGAAGTTGGGAACAACTTCGCCTCAACTTGAACTTCGCGTAATAAATGTTAAATAAAAAGGGCAAGGCGAAGTTAATGATAACTTCGCCTAACCACAACTTCGCCTCATATACTGTTACATAATTAATTATCAGGCGAAGTTAAACCTCAGGCGAAGTTAAGAATAACTTCGCCTAAACCGTAAGTTCGCCTGAATATGAATCGGCAACAGTTAGACGTTCAATACGAGTGATTTCGGTCAATTTGGAGATTGCGGATCTCGTAAAACATGTTTTTAAGACGATCTAGACGATCAAGTTGATTACGACCACGTAATAACAGGTTTGAAAATCTGGTGTTGAGGTTTCGACTAAACGGGGTCGCGAATCGGGTCGAAACGACCGTTGATTAAATTCAATGACAGTGATTATACGATACTATCGACACTACACACCTATAACTCGGATTAGAAACTGAGAATGAAAACACAGATTGATCGAGATATCTTCGCTTAGGGTTACTGGGAATAAGTTCACTGGTTGTTTTGAAAAATAATAATTCGTTTGACCAAAAAAATATCTTTATATAGGGTCAAGATTATACAGGCGAAGTTATGGATAACGTCGCCTATTGCAGGCGAAGTTATGGATAACGTCGCTGATATGAAAATTTACACAACAAACACCTATAATTTGAACAATTTGCAATTAAGTTTTAAAACATCCTTTAAAGAGTTAAATGATACGATCAAGACCAAATAACCAGGTATAAAATCATACAACTACATAAGTTGAATAAAATTTTAAAAATAAAGTACACGGGATCAAATTTCAGTCTCGACAGGGACTACCATGTTTTAGAAAAGATCCGAACAGGAATCATACTAATTAAGTGACTGTCACACAGATCCATGTTCAGCTGTATTATGACATAAAGAAACAGGTTGTAAGCAGGTAAATAACTTAGAATGATTTTCATTGCTTCTGTGATACGGGTTAGGTTCAATTAAGCTCAAAACTTAAATGGGCAACACCTCAGAGATTGTGATGTCTCCTATCTATTCTCAAAGCGTATTTGGCTTTCCCCAAGTCACCCCGAGTTGACCTCGACCCGTAGTGTCTGATTAAATAGTAAGTACTCTTCGATCTTTAGACTCTTCTTCCCGTTCTCTTCCTTACATCTTGATTGAGAAGTATTAACATTATGAACTCTAGAATGTCTCAATAACACACATTTTTTTTTAAGTATTTACACAACTTCAGAGTAGTAAACAACTGCAAGTCCCGAATCTGGATCACTGCAGTTTCTTGACACGCTATCTTCACGGGAATCAGAACACTCACGGGCTCGTGTATGACTGGGTAATCGCTTTTCTGCCTATCATTCGGAAAGATATATGCGGAGACATACACAACTCTTAAGGAGTTTCCACGTAAAATCGAGGAGATTTAGTTAGTATCACTTCTACTTTTACGCACCATAAAAGCTACCATGACATACAATGACTGTTCTAAAGTCTTTTAGGCCTAATAACTTCACTAGTTAAGCACACAGAATCAGTTTATCTATCACTTTCCAAGGTTGGATCAATTTTATGTTAAACATAGTAAAGGAACTTCTTACGAAGTAGTAGACTTGAAAAATAATTTCATCTCCCATAAAAAATTTTTAACTTCTATCGCCCCGATCAACTCGAAGTTTTCTGGTAAACGGCTATCCTGAAAATCCAATGGATCAGCTGGACCGACCACATACAAGTATGTGTCCCTCTAACTAAGTATGAACGACTAATTTTCAGCGAAAGAATTAAAAACACATCATAAACCGCCCCGGTCACTTTCAGTCATCTGGTTAATGGCTATCCTTATATTCTACAAGTAGAAATGAGGACCAAACATATCCGAAGATATGTCCTTCAAACTGAGGCAACCGACATAATTCTATGCGATAGTGACGTTTTTTTTTTTTTTTTTTTTTTAAACAATGACAAAAAAACAATGTTACTCGGGATTGATCATCCCATTCAGCTCAACAAGGTTTTGAAAACGAGTTTTGCCAAACGCTTTAGTAAACAAGTCAGCGAAATTATCTAACGTATCAACCTTTTCGAGCACAATCAATTTCTTCTCTGCACAATCCCGTATAAAATGATGACGGATGTCAATGTGTTTAGTTTTGCTATGCTTGACGGGATTGTTAGTTACTGAGATAGCAGCAGTGTTATCTATTCAAATAGGAGTATGAGTGAAATTCAGACCATAATCGCGCAATTGCTGTTGTACCCAAAGAACCTGGGAGCAGCAGTTCGATGCTGCCATGTATTCTGCTTCACAGGTAGAAATGGCGACTGAGGTCTGCTTCTTGCACTGCCATGACACTAATCTACCTCCAAGAAACTGACATCCACCTGTTGTTGACTTCCGATTCTGATTGCATCCTCCATAATCAGAATCTGTGTAGGCGACTAACTCCAAGTCTCCTCCTTTCGTGCACCACAACCCTAGCTTAGGCTTGCCTTTGAGATATCGCAATATCCTCTTCACACCCTTCAAGTGAGATTCCTTTGGGTTTGCCTGAAAGCGAGCACAAAGACAAACTGCAAACATAATATCAGGTCTTGAAGCAGTTAAGTACATTAAAGAACCTATGATTGCCCGATATTGGGTGGGTCCACGTCTGCATCGCTATCTGAATCAGCACCCAGTTTATGGTTGACGCAAACTGGAGTATCAAATGGAGTGCTGTCCTCCATCTTGAAGCGTTTGAGAACGTCATTGACATATTTAGTTTGATGAATGAACATCCCATCTTTCTTCTGATAAACCTGCAGTCCTAAAAAGAAAGTTAGTTCACCCATAGCACTCATTTCAAACCTTTTTTCATGACGGCTTCAAATTCCTGACACATGGCGACTTTTGATGCAGCAAAGATGATGTCGTCCACGTAGACTTGCACCAGAAGAAAGTCGCTTCCTTTTCTCTTAAAGAAAAGTGTGCTATCGATCTTTCCCCTTTCAAATTCATTCTCAAGCAAGTAATCGGACAGAGTTGAGTACCAGGCACGAGGGGCCTGATGTAGCCCATACAGTGCTTTACTTAGCTTGTACACGTGATCAGGAAAGTCTGGGTCAGGAAAACCCGGAGGTTGCTCAACGTACACAACCTCATCGACTTTACCGTTAAGAAACGCATTCTTCACATCTAACTGGACACCTTCATCTTCTTGTGTGCAGCAAATGCCAAAAACAAACGAATCGCTTCCAATCTCGCCACAGGAGCAAACACTTCATTGTAGTCGATCCCCTCTTGCTGATTAAAACCCTTTACAACCAGCCTCGCCTTGTTCCTGATAATTATCCCTTTTTCATCTCTCTTGCATTTGAAAACCCATTTTGTGCCAATCGCATGCACATTTTTCGGTTTTGCAACCAAATTCCATACCTCCATCTTCTTGAACTGGGCTAACTCTTCTTGCATCGCTTCAACCCACGAGCTGTCCTTGAGAGCCATTTGATAGTTCTTTGGTTCAATCTGGCTGATGAAGCAGGTGTACAAGCATTCGTTAATGATGCCTGTATCATTAATGCTTGTGTAAACACAGGTGTGCTCATTCAAGCTTTGTCTTGTTTGTACACCGTCGGACAGATCACCTATCACGTTCTCCAAAGGGTGATTTTTGTGAACTCTCGTAGTCGGAACCGAACTGACTTGCAGATTGTCTTCCAGGTTCGAAGGTAGCTCATCAATGGGTGATTGTTGTTGAGAGTGAAACGGATTGAAGAATTTCTCTTCAGTAGAGGCAGCAGGGGTATCGACAGCATTTGACTAGGAAGGTTGACATTCATCGTACAGCGGTCTTTTCACAAAATTGTCTTCCTCATCATAAAGCATCTTCGTAGCTATTCTCTCATCAACTTCTGCACAATCCAAGTAAGGCATGTTAAAAGATTTAAAAAGCCTATCATAGTCGAAAGCCCCAGCGGGTCCCGTGCTTGGTATTGGTGATTTGTAACTTGTGATGTCAGTGTTACACACCACCTCAACCTTGCTGGTCGATAGATTAAAGACTCGTCTGTTGGGAGTCCCAACAACATATCCGACTAAAATACCTTCGTCGGCTATTTCACCAAATTTTGAGTTCGTCTTTAATATCGAACACGGGGACCCGAATGGTTCGAGACCACTCAAGTTAGGCTTTCTCCCATGCATAAGTTCATTACATGTTTTATTCAATCTTTTAACAGTTAACACTCTATTAAGGATATAACAGGCTGTTTCAACAGCTTCAGCCCAGAACACCACAGGAAGTTTCGAATCAGCCAGCATGGTTCTGGCTCCTTCAATTAACGTTCTGTTCTTTCTCTCAGCCACCCCATTTTGTTGCGCAGTATACGGGGCGCTGTACTGGTGGTCTATCCCTTTCTGTAAGCAGAAGATCTCCATCTGATAGTTTTTGAACTCTGTCCCATTGTCACTCCTGATGTATTTAACCTTTTTCCCCATAATATTCTCAACCTTGGTAATCAAATTTATTACCATCTGAACCGTTTCATCCTTTGTCTTCAGGAAATATACACAAGAATATCGAGAGAAATCGTCAGTGATCACCACACAGTATGATGTTCCACCTAGGATTTTTACATTCACGGGACCGAAGAGATCCATGTGAAGTAGGTCTAGGGTACTGACTATTGAATTAACCTTCTTGGTGTGATGGGATTTCTTGTGTTGCTTTCCCTTTTTGCACGATAAGCATTGGTCTTCAAAGTTGAAATTTTTCAAGGGAACACCCAGCACCAGCCCATTCTTGACAATGTAGTTCATTTTCCGAAGATGAATATGCCCCATTCTTCGATGCCATAACTCGGACTCCGATTCAGTTGCTTTTGACAGAAGACAAGATTCTTCTGTTGCCATCTCAGTCGATCTCATGTCCATAATATACGTATTCTTTTCCCTTGGAGCCTTCATTACTATCCAATCCTCTGGTATCTTGAAACCAGGATACAGTACGATCGCTTCATTCTTGGTAAAGTGCACAGTGTAATCTTTGTCACAGATCTGCGATACACTCAGCAGATTATGCTTCAGTTCTTCAACGAAATTGACTTTCTCTAACGTCATTTTACCATTAGTCACCGTCCCAATTCCAGTAATCCTTCCACCACTCTCTCCAGCAAAACTCACTCTTCCTCCCTGAACAGGTTTCCATTCGTGTAACAAATTCTTGTTACCCGTCATGTGCCGGGAACAGCCGCTATCCACAACCCATAGATTGTTTGCAGCCCTGTTCAACTGTTCCTGCACGATTAAAGCAGAGGATTAAAATCTGGGGACCCAAGACCTATTGGTCTTCGGTCGATACATCCCGTACTTTGGCTGTCCAAAGTTAGTATTAGTATGATATCTGTAAGTCCTAAAAGGATACCTTCTTATAGATTGACTATGAGGCCATCCAAACCTTCGTGAATTAAATGAATTATTACTAATGGTTTGGTTGTTAATAGAGAAAAACTGCGATCGATTTCTTTGAAAACCTGGATTAGTCCAATATCTGAACTTTGATGAATTTTCATTTTTACAATTATAGTAATTACC
The DNA here is from genome assembly GCF_021521415.1 of Bidens hawaiensis. Classification (NCBI taxonomy): domain Eukaryota; kingdom Viridiplantae; phylum Streptophyta; class Magnoliopsida; order Asterales; family Asteraceae; genus Bidens; species Bidens hawaiensis. The sequence continues at coordinate 59,927 of NW_027494971.1, forward strand.
GTTAGTTCTATTCTCAGTTTTTGAAGGCCTCATACCTCTGAATCTCTGCTTCAGAGGGCAATCAGCAATCAGGTGTCCTAATTGATTGCATCTGAAACAACTCATGTGTTCAACTTTCGTATCAATAGTTGTTTTAGATGTTGAGGCTGCATTACTGCCCATTTGTCTAACATATGGTGGGACATACGGGTTTAGTGGAGAATTCTTTTCAGTTGTTTTATTTTCCTCTCCACGTTTTGGTAACACTGCCTCTTCTTTTGTCTCACTCGACTCGGATGACTTCTACGAATTTGATGAGACAGGACTATGAACAGAAATCTTAATATTAGAAACAGGCTTACTCGTTTCGCCTTTACTAACTTCTGGATCTTTAATCGTAACCTTAACCGGAACTGTCTGGCCAATTTCAACATCAACGGATTTCTGATTACTAGGATCATAAGTATAGTTATGATTATAAGGTGGTGGAACTTCATTATATCCAATTCCTCCCCTTTTAACTGGGGAACGTTGATCACTTACGAGGTGATCAAGTATAGCAGAGGAATTTCTAAATTGCTCAAGCTTTCTGTTAAGTTCCACCACTTTCACCTGGTGATCAGCTATCTGTTTATCCCTTTCAGCTATTAGTTTAGTTTTCTCTTCTAACACTTCATAGCTAAGATCAATTACTTGTATTTTTTCAGCTAGACTGGCTTTAAGACTTCTGATATCTTTTTCACTAGCTTTTATTTTTACCTTGTAACTATTTTCTCTAGCTTTAGTGTAATGATGATCTTCTTTTAATGTTTTAAATTGAGCATCCAAACTAACAAACCGATCAGTTATTGTTGTCAATTGTTCAGACAGATTTTCACATTTCGTACAAGGGAGTTTAGTACTTACCTCGGAGAGCTGATCTGTCACTTCTGCCATGTAAGCTTGATTTTCTCCAGTCACTTTCTCACTTCCTGCAGTTTCGATGTTAGCCAAATTGGCCTGTTCGAACACTTCCTCAACATGCAGATTCCAATTGTATTCCCCGTTCTTTCTGGATATCATCGCCCAATTCTCACTACTTCCACCACTCTGTTGTGTAGATTTGTTTTGACTACGTTCAACTCTGTCATTTGTGCATTCTTTAGCAAAGTGGCCATTCTGTTGACAGTTGTAACACCGAACCTTTGACTTATCAAAACCTGGTCTTTCACCAACAAACTTTCTACCAGTCTTCTTCATAAACCTTTTAACCCTTCTCACAATCATCGCCATCTGCCACTGCGGATCCATCTCTTCCAGATCATCAGCATCGATCTGATCATAGTCTTCATCTAAAGTTGCAGGGTCAACAATCTTACCATTAATGTAGTTTTCGTACGAAGCAATGAAAGATGCATAGAGAGCAAACTGCTGTTCAGCAGATTTAACACTCATGGGCATCTTAGAGTAGTTGTTGTTAGGAACACTTGAAGAGAAACTACCCTTGGTTGTTTGAGGTTTAGAAGCATTTGTTCCACCAGCTACGAAACACACATCACCATCCATGTTGAGAGTTACATGACCTTCATGAGTTGAGTTAGCGCCCGAGTCTCCCTTTGAGTAGTAAGCAGATGATTCATACTTCGAACTTGAACTTGAGTTAACTTTTGCACCATACATTCCCGGATCCTGAACCTGATCAGTTGGTGTCTCTTTTCGAACCATGTTAAGTTCAAAAGTTCGTAGTTTGTTGACTGCTGTTTCCAAGTCATAGTCGGCAAAATCTTTATCTTCTCTCATCAAAACAGTGTACATCTCCCATTTCGGTGGGAGAGCATCAAGGAGTTTTTCCACGATATCCTCTTCTTTGTAAGCAATGGAATAATTGCTGAGTTCGGTCATCAGGTGATAATATCTCGTGATGATATCATCAAGTGATTCATTCTTCAAATACTTGAACACCGAGAATTGGGTTTTGAGTAGTTTAATCTTGGATGCACGAATCCCCACATTACCTTCAAATCGGTTTTCAAGTGCTTCCCATAGCTCTCTAGCGGTTTTATACTTCCTGAAGGTGTGAAGAATCTCTTGTGGAAGAGCCATTGTAATCGCAGCATGAGCTTTGCTTTCAGCCTCATACATCTTCTTTTCTTCCTCTTCCATCTTGTTGTATTTCTTAAACTGTTCACGACCCTCATACAAAGCAGTTGGTGGAATGTATCCGTCTTGAATGCACACCCACATCTTAGCGTCTTGGTATTTAACATACTGCTCAAACCGATCTTTCCAAGCCACAAAATCGGTACCCTTAAGCATTTTCGGTGCCTTAGTAGCTGAACCTGCTTCCACTTCCATCTTCACCAGTTCCGTAATATTTATCGAAGTCATCTTTTACGAAACGAAAACACAAAGAAACCCGAAATATAAAAATTTTATTCTTAACAGTACTGTAGGCGAAGTTGTGGATAACTTCGCTTAACCTTATATCTTCGCCTAAACCCTACAAACAGTAGCGGCAACTTCGCCTGATGAACACGATGATTTTGCAGGTTTGATTTCTGGGTTTTGCGAGGTATGCGAAGGTGTAATGGGTTGTTTTTGATGGTGGGAGGTGAGTAGGACACAAAAACTCGGTAAACTCGTCCCGCGAATAGTCGAACGGAATGATTTCTACACCCGCGTGATAATCCCGAACCACACAATCACGAGCAAAAGCTCTGATACCAATTGTAGGTTCCCAGCCGGATCTGCACGGAATATCTCGTTCTACCTAGGTGCGGAATCCCTACGTAAGACGATACGAGCGTAGAAGACGATACGCGTTAACACGATCAAACACGCGTTACAATAAACAAAGACACGTTGTATTGCAACTGGAAACACGTGATTCACTGATCACCGATTACACAAACTGAATAACTCGTAAACTGAAAACTTAAAACTATATCACTATTCTGCCGTAACCTAGACTATTTAAAAGTCGACAACTTCGCCTAACATGTTTAGGCGAAGTTGTCCCTAACTTCGCTTATTCCACAAGTTCGCCTATATCAGCGAACTTGTGAGCTAACTTCGCTTAATACAAAATACAAATCCAACTAACTCGATTACAGACACTAGACACTGAACTACTGACATCATGTACCAACAAAAGCTGGTCTGAGGATAAGTAATCCTTTAAGGCTTTAAGTGCAACTTCATGCTTCTCCGTCCACTCGAACTTCTTATTTTTCCTAAGGATGTCATAGAAGTATTTGCCCTTCTCCGAGGATCTGGAAATGAATCTGTTGAGAGAAGCTATTATTCTCGTCAATCTTTGGACATCCTTAGCGTTCCCAGGAGACTTCAAGTTAATGATGGCTTCTATCTTCTCGGGGCTCGCTTCTATTCCTCTCTTGGTCACCATGTATCCCAGAAATTTCCCGGCCTTAACACCAAAATGGCATTTTGACGGGTTCAATTTCATATTGTATTGATCCAGGATATTGAATGCTACTTCAAGATCTCTGAGGTGATCCTCAGCTCTCTTCGACTTCACCTCCATGTCATCTATGTAGACTTCCATGGTCTTGCCTGACTAATCCTTGAACATCATGTTGACCAATCTTTGATATGATGCCCCTGCATTTCTTATTCCGAACGACATAGCAATATAACAGTATATGCCAGTAGGAGTCATGAATGTTGTATCCTCTTGATCAGATGGTTCCATCTAAATTTGTTGAAATCCAGAGGAAGCATCCATAAAGGTGAGCATCTCATGTCCTACCGTTGCATCCACTATGGACTCTATATGTGGTAACGGGAAAGGATCCTTGGGGCATGCCTTGTTTAAATCAGTAAAATCGACACGCACCCTCCACTTTCCATTCTTTTTAGAAACAACAACCACATTAGCTAACCATCGAGGATACTTAACCTCTCTGATCATACTGTCCTTAAAACGTTTTACAACTTCTTCTAGTATGATCGTGTTCCTCTCAAGAACGAATTTCCTTCATTTCTAATGGACAGGTTTAACATATAAATCAAGGCCTAACTTGTGAGAAATTACCTCCTTAGAAATATCTGTCATGTCTGAATGTCTGAAGGCAAACGTGGACTTTCTTCGCTTTGGGAAGGATACTATATCCTCCTCGATCTCACTAGGGATACTGGATCCTAGGAACACTTACACATCTGGATCCTCGAGATCCAAGGATACTTCCTTTATGTCTCGATCCCGAGCTTCCAGCACGTCCCTAGGATGATGTTGTGGTTGCTATGCTATTGTCTATTTGCCTGTCGGCTTCATAGATGAAGAATAATAGTTCTTGGCTTCCACCTGATCACCATCTATCCTTACTACTCCCGAAGGAGTCGGTAGTTTGATGCACTGATGGTAAGTAGAGGCTATTGCCTTCATCCCATGTAGCCAAGGCCTACCCAAAATAACATTGCAACAAGATAGGTTATCAATAACAAAGAATTTCTGGAAAGAATTTAACCCTTCGATGTATATTGGGAGTTTAATGCCTCCCAATGTTTTCTTGGTTTCTCCACTGAAACCAACTAACGCCGATGTCCTTGGAATGATCTCCGAGTTCGGGATATTCATCTTCTAAAGTACATCGTGTTGGATGATATTGACTGAGCTTCCACCATAGTTTAGGATCCTGCGTACATAATGGTTAGCAATAAACAAAGTGATAATCAAACCGTGATGATGTGGATTCTGCATGTTTGATTTATCTTATTCATCGAAGAAGATCCTTTTGTCAGTCGTCAAAGTGGTGGATATGACTGGTCGTTCTCCATTCTCCAACTTGGTTTCTTTGGCGTGACTTTTTGCCGATGAGAAAGAAGTGCCGCATATATCTGAGCCTCCGGAGATGAAGTTGATCACTTTAGCATCTTATGGGGGGGAGTTGCTATTTGAGGAACTTCTTCAGCATCTTGGATCCTTGACTTTTTTCTTCCCAACATTTCCTTAAAATGGACCATTCTTATGAGGTATCCAATTTCCCTCCTCAAACCGATGCAATCGTCCGTCATATGGCCAAACTCCTCATGGAACGTGCACCATTTGGATTTGTCTCTGAAGGTCGATGACTTCTCGTTCTTTCGAGGCCACCTTGCCTTCTCTACTAGATTCTTTATGGCACAAATCAAGCTATGAGTATCCACAGAGAAGCAATACTCTAAGATGCTTGGGTAATCTTCATCATCATCTCCTTCTTCAACTGCTCGGACATGTTTGGTTGTTGATTTTGGAGTACGGCTTTGAGTTGTTGTTTCTGAACTAGGATCCTTTGTTCCTGTATGGGGATTCTTACTTCTTTTGAGCCCCTAATCGCTCTTGGATCCTTTTGTCATCCTCCAGTCGTATGAACCTTGGTGCTCTGTTCCTTGCATCATCTAAAGACCTGCAAGGAGTCATCACAATATCATCATAAAAGGGGGAGCCCCTATTTAGCCCCATCTTGAAGGCTTCTACAGCCGTAGCCATGTAAAGATTAGGGTTTCTAGGGCCTCCCTGCCAAACCTTGTGACAAAATCCCTAAGGGATTCATCATTGGGTTGGACAACTCTATATAAGTCACTAATTAACTTCTCAAAGTTCCTACTGCAAGAAAATTAGTTGTTGAACAAATTAAAAAAATGTGAAAAGCAAGTAACAGAAAAAGGAGGAAGACTTAGCAGCCATTTTAGTTCAAATCCTGACAATGTGGATCTGAAACCCTTGCATAGAAAAGCCTCCTTGAGCCTCTTAGTAATTGGATTGATCTCCATCCTTTCTCTGTATTGGGCTATATGCTCTTCTGGATCAGTGGTCCCATCACAAACTTTCATGTTGGGGGTTTGAAAGCATTTTGGGATCTCCCCGTCACATATTGGTGGAGCAAATCTGGTCAATTTGTGGCTTCCTTCCGGTATCTCAAGGATTGGACGGATTACTCCTGGTATGTAGGATATCATATCCTTGAGTTTCTGCAATTCCTTAGCCATAGCTTGGTTGATACCTGCATCCAGCATGGAACACAGTTAGCATTTAAGGATATAGGATCATGCATGTTTCCTCCTTGTTGTGTGAAGGTTGGCATTCCAGAAGAGTAGCTGAGGTAAGAAGTGTCTGCTACAGGAGTTGGTCCACCAAAAGCCATTGTCTGCATAGGGATAATACCTCCTTCATGAACCTCCGAAGACCTCTGATGCTGAAATCCGGAGGATCCTTGATTCTGGAGGAAGGATCCTTGATTCTGGATGAAAGATCCTAGAGGTTGAGAGTTGAAGGATCCTTGATGATATAATCCGGAGGATCCTGGTTGAAGGATCGACGATCCTTGCTGAAAAATTGAGGATCCTTGAGCTTGTTGACCCATGGACCCTTGGTGAAGGATAGGTGATCCTTGCTGAAAAACGGTTGAGTTTGCTGACTCACGGATCCCGGTTGGAGGATAGATGATCTTTGCGTATGTTGAGCCAAGGATCCTAGATTGGTAAAATCCAGCATCCTAGGCATTAGAGGAGTCTGATCCTCTGCCGGTCTCTTAGTCTTCATGAGGTCTTCTATCTCCCGAAGGATCCTCTGGTTAGTCTTGTTATGCTGCTCCATGTATGCTTTAACCTGTGAAAACATAGCCGAAACATCATTGTTAGTATTAACCAACGAAGTGGCAGCGGTAGTTTTCGAGCTCTGGAAGACTAGTAGTTGTGTCTTGTTTCCAGCAGTAGTAGCCCTTGGTGCTCTCGTCAATGGAGGAGGCATCGGTGGCAAAGTTCTTGATGAGTGAGAAACGGATGAGGGCATGGTTGATGAAGCAGAAGATAGTTGAGAGACCATTGGTGGTGATACGGGTATGGAAGATTAAATATTGACAAGGTATTTTCTGGATTATAGCACCAATTGCCCCACGGTAGGCGCCAAACTGTTTTGGTAAAAAATAGGCTAAGGATCGAATAACCAAATTTGTAATGTAAGGTCTAGTGCTACAATGAAAATAATGATTATATGAACAAAATAAGGATGAACACCAGCACCAATTGCCCCACGGTAGGCGCCAAACTGTTTTGGTAAAAAATAGGCTAAGGATCGAATAACCAAATTTGTAATGTAAGGTCTAGTGCTACAATGAAAATAATGATTATATGAACAAAATAAGGATGAACACCATGATTTGTTGCGAGGAAAAAACCTTGATCTCATTAAGTTCAAGGGAAAAAACCCCGGGTGTTGACAAATCGTCTATCACCAATTTATTAATCAAAAATGGGGTTACAATTATGGAGTTTATGATCAACGAATACAATGTAGCTAAGTTTGTGTGATTACAGAGAGTTCTCAACTATTGTTTAAGAATGTGAGCTAGTAAGTGAGTGTTAAACCTAGTTGATCACAACTAGTTATAAATAAAGAAATAACAACTAACTACATATCCTATAATCACGCCACTCTTTCCACTAGCCGTTCCATCTCTTTTAACCACGTGCGGGAGTCGTCCAGTAGCACAAAAATAGGATGACCAAGCCGTCCAGCCATTATATCTATCAAACACAACACCACTCAAATACAATCATTAGTAAACAAATAATACCAAGAATCCTTGATCCTTTATAACCTAGAGTATATCCCAAGGATAATTGATCCATAAATTATTCAAGGATAAAGGATCCTCAGCATAAATTCTATGCCCTAACAACCACCTGAACATGATCAGGTGTGGTCACTGTTCACGGATGGTGCATGAAGTGGTGAAGGTTCTGGCGCGGGATTTTGTTGGTCAATCTAGAAGGTCATAAGTTTACCAACGCTATCAAGTTAGATTTCAAGATTACTAACATTGAGGTAGAATATGAAGCTTTCCTAGCATGATTACGAATTTCGAAGAAATTGCATGTTCAACATTTGGAGGCACATGTTGATTCAATGTTAATTGCGGGACAGATTAGCGGGTCTTAGGAAGCTAAAAACGAAGTAATGGCATCGTACTTATCCCATGAAATAGGTCTTATACTTCAGTTTGCTTCTTGTAAAGTCATTCACATTAAAAGGAGTGAGAACAAATCAGCTGATGCTCTAAGCAATTTGGCTTCCACGAATTTTGAACACTATGCAAAAGACATCTGCATTGATGTTTTAGATCGCCCATCAATCCAGCAACACCAGGTGCTGGTCATACAGACAGGAATCTAGTCATGGATGACTCCAATTGTTGCATACCTATCATCTGGGACACTCTTGGAAGGAAAATCCGCAGCCCAGAAGATATGACATAAAGCATTAAACTACCAACTTCAAGATGGGATACTTTACTGCAGATCAATTTTGGGTCCACTCCTCAGATGTGTCGATGCAGAAGATGCAAATTGTTTGATAAAAGAGGTTCACGAAGGAATATGTGGCTTACACGCGGGTCCAAAAATGGTAGTGGCTAAACTGATGAGCGCGGGTTAATACTGGCCGGGAATGCATGTGGACGCAGTTAATGACATAATGGAATGTGACACATGCCAACGACATGCACCCAATACTTTGAGGCCAAAAAATGAATTGGTGCCAGTAACATCCGCATGACCGTTCTATAAATGGGTGCACTACGTGAAAAATGACCTTTGGTCACACCAAAAAAGTGTGTCCATAACACATATTTGGTTCAGGTCATATGTGACCAAAGGTCGCGACACTGTGGGTATGATATGGCCACACACAGTTTTTAGTGGCCTTATGTTGTTATAAGTGTGGCTAAAGGGTACAGGCATTAGTTGCTGGCCGTCAAGAAGCCTCTCCAATAGGTGTGGCCACATGACAATTTACTAGGAGTGACCATTGCACGTATAGAGGCACATGAATTCATGTTTCAGCCATATGAATTTTATAATAATTTGGCCATCAGGGTTGTGTTAAGCGTGCATTGTGACCTATACAGTGTGGATATAGCAAAGCAATGACCACTTAAATTTAATAATAGTGTGGCTATATATATCATATAGACACTTGATATTACATTAAAAGTGGCTAGATATGTTTACTTTTCACTCAAACACTCCTTTGTAGATTATAGTGTGGCTATTGTCTTATCGTTTGTCACACACAATGCTTTTCATAATTTAAAGTGTGGCTATTGTCAAACTTTTTGTCACACATAATGAGGTATTGTGTGGCTAATCATATGATATAGACACTGGAGGTTTTTGTCAATGTGGCTAAAAATGTGAATTTGCCACTCAAACACTCTTTTTTAGTTTGTGGTGTGGCCATTGTCTTACCGATTGTCACACATAATGCTTCTGATATATAAAGTGTGGCTATTATCATACTTTTGGTCACACATAGTGATTTTTCCAATGACGTTTGATCTCGTTCCACCACACAAACAAAAACCAAATGATGAAAGTGTGGCCAATGGCTAGTGTGGTTATTTTATGCCATTTGGTCACCCTTGGTGAATTTTTTATATGACGTTTTATATGATTCTGTCACACACATAAAAAACGAAGCAATAATGGTGTGGGTAATGGTGATATATAAAATCACTAGTTTTCGGTGGCTATGTCATAGTTTTAGCCACACATAATTTGTTATCTCCCTCAACTTTCCTACCCTTTAGTTACACAACAATGTTTTTGTTGTGGCTAATGGTCATTTATTAACTCTACTTTTTGTAATTTGAGGTGTGGCTATTGTCTTACTTTTGGCCACACCTATTTTATTAACAATAATATTCACGTAAGAAAATGTATATATCTTTTTGTAAGATATATGCAAAATATCTTACAAAATACAAAATAACGACTACCTATATACTAGCTAAGGCGTCGGTTTTCTTGGCAATGCCCCTTGTCTTATGTTTGGTCACCTTGTCTATCGTTATGTACTTTTCCTTTGGCTTCTTGCCAGCTCTGTCTGGTTCTTTTGAGGATGGGAGTGGTGGTAGCTGGAACAACAGAATATGAAAAACAAATATGTATAATTAATGTCATATTTTGTAATTGAATAGAACAAAATAGGAACAAACCTCCTTGTCACAAAAGATATGATCTCTTGTGATATTTTGTAATTGAATAGAACAAAATAGTAGGCATGCAAATGAACCGAACGTTCGTTGAACTGTTCGTGAACCGTTCGGCGGGAAGTTCGTTTATGTTCGTTTATTTAATAAACGAACGAACACGAACACAAAATTTGTGTTCTTTTAATTAAACGAACGAACATGAACACATGTTTCGTTCGTTCATTTATGTTCATGAGCGTACGTACCTTTATGTTCGTTTATCATTGTTCAATTATGTTAGTTTAGATTATAAACAAACGAACATAAACGAACACAAGTGTTCATTTTTTAAAATAAATGAAAATGAACGTAGATATTTGTTCGGTTAAGTTTTCGTATAGGTTTAAAGCTAAAAGGGAACAAACCTCCCGGTCACATCAAATTAGGTGTTCTGGCCAAGCAACAAAACTACCAGTTGCGTCACCAACAGTCCTAATTTCACCTGCCTCACAGGGAATTATTGCTTGTTCCTTTATGGTTTCATCAATACTAACTTTATAGCAACCCTCCGGGATTGCTTTTCTATGCAACTGTTGTGGAACCGGTGACCAATGAACTCTATCATGTGCCACCTTGTTACACTTGTCATTTAGACAAAAACAACACTCAGACACCTATAAACAAGCATGGGAAATTAAGATGGCTTAGTTGAAGTCAATATATAAGTACATACCCATGGATATGCCATGTTGGTGGGAAATTAACAATGTTTCGTGCAGTACATACCTTTATTTCAGGAGGTGGGGGAGCTTCATCCGTAGATACATCAACTTTTCTTTTACGGCTTCTCCGTTTTACCTAAAAACAATTCAATAAATCAGCTTATGGATAGAAATCAATCAACATTTGGTTGTTTCGAGCCATTACTATCCGGAGTGTGGTTTAGTTATGTTGATGTTTGGTCAACATTGTTCTCTACAGACTTCATTGGTAATATAAAAGAAATTGGAATTGTTAGACTTATTAGGTTATAAAATACAAAAACTGAAATTGCCAAATACTTACTGATGTCGCGCTATGGGGATCGACTACCGTTTGGTCAACATTTTTGTCCATGGACTTGGCCTGCAATTCGGTAATCGAAAATGAGCACACTCACATTGGAAACGAATTATAAAAAGTACCGAAATTGTCAAATACATACTGATGTCGCGATCTGGGGAGCGAGTACCGTTTTGACAACTATTTTATTCACAGACTTGGCCTACAATTAACTTATGCAAAATCAGCACACTCACATGGAAAGTTAATTATAAAAAAAATCAATCAAACTGTCAAATGCTTACCTGAGGAGCGGATTCTTGTTGCACAGCCTCACCTGAGGTAAAGATGTTCCCACAGAACTGGCCTACAAATCAATTTATTAGGTTATGGAAAATAAAAAATCACATGGAAAGTTGTAATAAACAAAGACTGTCAGATACTTACTGGTGCTGGCATTTTATTTTGCCCCACAGCACTATTACTTTGGTTAGAACCAACCTAATTGAGAACAAGATTTACCTACGAATTGTGACAAAAATAGTGCCAATTATGTATGTTGAATGCATTAATTAATGTGTTTATATGTAACATACGTCACTTACTTGACTTGCCGACATTTGCGGTAACATTCCTTCGAGAAGTCTAAACCTGGCCTCAAATGCTAACTGTTTCTTCTCACGACTTGCTAGCATAGCATTCGTGGATTCAAGTAGAGACGTCAACTTGTTCACCACTTCATCTCTCTGCACCGCCTCATACTCAAGTTGGGCAATCCGTTCCTTAAACGAGCCTTTTACCCGACTCACGCCCCAATATTTACCTGCTGTCAATCTGTACCCAATCCCTTTTTAAAAACCCACATTTCTCTTTTCCAAGCCCTAAGGTGACGGCATCTGTGCACGGTTCAAGTGTCAGGGCTCCGGAGGCGATCTGCTCCTCATGCTGAACCTGCAGGAAAACAAATGTCAAACTGCTGATTCCTTACACGCATAAAACGTCAGATTTCATGAACTACTGTAAGTAAATAAACACTTTGTAAACGATTAGGTTAAAATATGTTATATATTTGTTCAAACGAATCTATTACGCTTGTAACACGCTTATGTACAATAACAGATATAACTATTCTAATACGCTAGTAACACGCTTATGTACAAGAATCAAAGTCTATTACTCCTGTAACACGCTTATGTATCATCATCAAGTGTTGAGACAAGTTAGACAGACTCAAGTTTGTTTAACGCCAACATAGGCTGTGTGTCTGGCAGTTCACAATGAATTGACTTTAACATGATTTAAAAAGTTTAATACTAAAACATACTAATTTGGTTGCCACGCCTTCGACAACAGCATTCTTGTATGTACCATCTTTTTCCTCCCTTGCTTTCATCCATATTAATGCACGTCCGGGGAGCTCATCCGGTGAAAGTTCCTTGTTTTTAACCTTGTAAGATATTCATTCATTAGACACATAACCAACAAATCATTGAACTAGAGAGTGAGGTGATTACCAGTTTCTCTTGAAGGTAGGTATAACCCCCTCGTCCCATGTGATGATCAAAAACATTGTTTGCACGAGCTCCCGTTGTTGAAGCCGAGTGTTTCTTCAACCACACATTTAATTATATTTTTAAAAAAACATAAACTTCTCTGATAGTGTAGAGGATTTATACCTGAAACTTCTCTGATAGTGCGTACTCAACGAAGTGATCCCAGTCTTCTTGCCTGATCATCATCCTGTGTCCATTGGGTATCGCCTTCAGCTTTAGAGGTTTACCGATGTTCGACATAATGTATTTGGCATGCATTTTTCTTCGAAAATTCCGAAGAAGGTAACCAAGCCGATTCATCACAGAAGGACTGTGACACACCTTAATCTCAATATATTTCTAAATAATATAATACAGTAAAGGTAAATTACTTCTCAAAATATTTCTGCATCAAATAAAAATAAAGAATAACCGTTATTTGTTCCCACAGTTTATCTCTAAGATCCTTTGTGACCTCCCTCCAACTTAAATGTCTCAAGTCAACTATTTCCCTTACAACATCTACTAAAAAACTTGCAAACTTTGATCTGTTTGGCCAGTGAACCTACCAAGATTATCAAACTCCACTACTAGTCTGACACCACCAGAGTTTGCATAATTGATACGTAGCTTAGGTAACCTCGTCAATCCCCTTATAGTTTTTTCATAGTAGCCAAACTGTTGATGGGTTTGATAGCCATCGTCGCTATACCATCGTCTCATTCAGCGTCGTCGTCGTTGGCTTCTTCGCTGGAGTAGCCTTCAGTGTCGTCTGATTGAGCGTCGTCGTCGTTGGCTTCCTCATCGAAGTATAAAACATGATCTTCTTTGATTGTTTGATCTATAAGCTTCATCGTCTATTGTTTTTTCTGGAGTAGCCTTCAGTGTAGTACGGTTTGTGGAGTGGAAAAGTTTTTTTAGTAATTTGGAGTGTAATTTGATTTTCGGAGTGTTAAATAATTTCGAGTTTTTAAATATTTGGAGCCAATTTGGAGCTTTTTGAGTTTTGTCTTCCTTTTAATTAAGAACCAATAGATTATTGGCATAGTTTTTAATTTAAATTAAAGGGGATAAGCGTGTTACTAGCGTATTAGGATATTTATACATGTTTTTGTACATTAGCGTGTTACAAGCGTAATAGACTCGTTTGAACAAATATATAACATATTTTAACCTAATCACAAGCGTTTTTAACAAAGAAAGAGATAGCCATTTGATTATCCATAAAACATGTTAAGGAAGCATTTTAAGATAATCAATATTTACCATACATCAAAAGATGCCATACAAAAAGTACCATTACAATACATCACAAAAAACCCAAGACAAGCAAAGCTAACATCACCATCACCCGCCTTGTCCACAATCTCCGACCCCATCTCATTAAAACTCATGTTGGTTGACACCGTAAACCAGAGTCCAACACACTGAGTCGTAGCATGCAGACTGTTGTTTAAGATAATCAACAGCCTTCGCCTTAAACTCAGTGTATGGTTCCATCAACATGAGTTTACATGATTCGAGGGTCTTTGATTTTTCAAATGTGAGTCTAGCCCTAATCTCTTCGATTCTCTTCAACAAAGTGTCGTCTTTCCTTTTTTCAAGAGACATCCTTGCTTTCACTATGTTCTTCACGGTTTTGTCACAAGAATACATTTTTATTATTATTTTTTTTTTTTTTGAAATGTTTAGTGTGAGTGAATAACAAAATAGATGTTACAATATATAGACCTAAAATTTAATTTTCGGTAGTTGAGACAGTAATTTAATGTAGTTAAGTTTGATTTGTAGCCTAACTAGTAAGATATAGCTTATTTAAAGCGTATCCCAAGCGTGAGATATAGTTTTTTTTATTTTAATTAACTTTGATGTAGGCTATCATTACATAAATATTTTTTCAAGATTTTTGACAAGTGAGTAGGTATAAATGTAATTAATTTCCAAAATTAATTTTGACAAGTGTATAATATAGAAGTATTTTTCCCAATTTTGGCAGGTGATATGAATGTAATTAATCTCTAGTTTAAAAAAAACACATGAGACAAGTGTAAGCGTTTCCCAAGTGTGGGACACCATTTTTTTTTTATTACAGAGTTACTATTCGTCCGTGAGTGTACTTTAAATGTGTCTTTTCCTTTTTAATTTGTGAGCGTACTATAAGCGTTTAATAATTTTGCTTACATATTAACAGTTTGGTCTATGAGCCTTTTGGTTATATATACCTACACCACATTTGTAAAACTCATATACCTACATAATTTTAAATTATTTTTGTTAGTTAATAATGGATTGCTCGTCATCATCCACATCCTACAAGGATGTCCTTAGGAGGCCAATTGAGGATCAAATCGAGGCAGATAAAGCTTGTCGGAAACTCTTACTGAAGAATTTGTAAAGACTAGCAACAACTTGGATGCCAGGGATGTTATTGCAAAAGTTCTTGACCAGTTAAAACTTTTGGGAAAGGCAATTCTTGAATTGAATTGCTCAATAGAATTGAAGTTGAAGTTTCTTGTCACTCAGAGATTAGTATGTGATGGTGTTTCAAGAGTGTTTATGATGTAGTGATGGTGTGTTTTTATGTGTGTTTTGGTAATAATAAAATTTGTATTTTTGTGTTAAAAAATGGATTCAACATGTAAACTATTAACTTAGATTACAAAGTGGTAACATAATACTAGAGATCTCCATAAGTCTATATCATAACATCTAACAAGTATCTTAAAGTACATAGCACACAGTTTTGAAATCATTCAAATTTGTTGTTTCCTTTTCTTAAGTTCAGCAATCAACTCTTCTCTGGTTAAACGGTGTTGTTATTTTCACGGAATACCTGTGTTTTCTTGATAAGAGTATTTCTGTGTTGGTTTACATCCGAGAGGAGGATTTTGCACAAATACTTTGACCTCAACCTTTTTAGCTGCTTTTGTTGTTTAGGGCCTTCATTGCAAAAGATTGTCTCTTCCCATCATATTTCTCAGATGTGTCTCATAGCAAATATACCACAATCTATTCCATTATTTTTTGTTCTCCATCCCATCTTCACTCTATTGATTGTTGCTATTTGGATTTTCTGAGTAATGGGGTGTTTGATTGTCTTAAGATACATGTAAAAGACGTTTCTCTAAACAAAATAGAAAGCAATATAAGTATTTTGACAATTTTTATAACATGTATGTATGTTTTTTGGGTTAACGCTATATATTTTTACCAGTATATCAGGAGTCTTTCCGTATCTTTCTTCAAAATTCTCGCTAATTGCTTTTGATTTGTCGTCTAAGCTTTTAAACTTTGCATCAGCTGGTATTTCTTGATTTGCACTGTTGTCAAGTAATTTTATCACTCCTGTTTGAAGATTGAAGGTAACCACAAAGAAATGATCGTGCTGTAGAATTGGCACGAGCAATATAGCAACCTCCTTGAGTGATAGAATTCAAAAAATTGCCATTTGTTTGATGTTGACTGAAAAAACATACAGTCTTTCTTTGTCTGTGTAACCCCTTGACTCAACATAATAGTCACTTGTATGTATAATAATTAAAATACAGATGATTAAAGCGTTTATTGAGCGTTTTATAATAGTACAAAGAAAGTAGATTAATTTGTACCAGCACAGTGCTTGAAGCAAAGAATCTGAACTGTGATGCTGCAGATTTTTTCTTTTCTTCATA
This sequence comes from Bidens hawaiensis, assembly GCF_021521415.1. Lineage (NCBI taxonomy): Eukaryota > Viridiplantae > Streptophyta > Magnoliopsida > Asterales > Asteraceae > Bidens > Bidens hawaiensis. Next base: position 76,100 of record NW_027494971.1, read on the forward strand.
GTTCATTAGTTTAATGAATGCATCCATTGCATTGGTGGTTATATAAATGCCAGGACAGTAGCTTTTGAAAGATCACCTTGAACGACTCTATGTGAGTGGACTTGTAGACCTCCTCCCAATTGTCTTCAAGACAAAAAAATATATACTCAGAAATTATTTCGTCATCCTCTGTGACACTAGTGGATACGTCAACCTCTCTCAAAAAATATGGAGATTTCAGTGTAATGAGGTTATCACTTGTCGACAATCCGGTGTCAACTGTTAAACATAAAACAACTCATTTTAAATTTGACCGAAAATAATTGTAACTATAATTAATTACCTTCAACCCCTTTTGTTTTTTATTTATAATTGTTGGCAATCAAAGTCACAAAACTGCTTTTGTATTAGAGGGATTAAACCACCACACATATACAAGACAACTAAAACATTACAACATAAAATCTACATAATCTTAAAACAACTTGCATAACTAGTTGCAAGTTACAACCTTATCTTCCTATATATGCTAACCTCCATTATTTTAACTTATCATAATATAACAACTTGACACACAAGTTGTTTACACAAAAAATAATTTTACTTAATCCAGAAGTCTAACCCAACTTCTGTTTTGACTGACCTAAACATTGACTCGTCACCCGTATGTTAACAAACCTGTGCACATAACGATTAAGTCTAACAATAATTAAATACCCTCTTTAGCCCACTCAACCACTGTATTAACAACTTTATCAATATCTGTGCATGAGACATTGTTTTCTTGACCTGCATCATTTTTTACGACACGTTCAAAATAAAGGCCTAAGCGTTTTTTGAGCGTGTTTAACTGTGATTATAATTAAGCTGGTACATATACCTTTTTTAATAGCCACTAGATCACCAACACCAACATCTGAATCAACTGCATCACACAGATGTAATAAGTTTAAAATAACAGCATATGTGTTTTATGAGCGTTTTAATTATACTTGTAATTAATTTAACCCAAATACCTTTTTGAGCAGCCACTGGACCACCAACACCAACATCTGAGTCAACTGAATCTATTGTTGTAGCTGTATAAGTATTGGGATCTTTCAACTTAAACAAAAATAGTTTTGAAATGGGAAAGAGAAACTTGAAAGAAGAAAATATATTTTTTTTTTCACCTAAATTAAAGAGTGATAAGTGTTTTATGGTATCAGTTACTTGTGTTTTAGGGACCACATTATTAGTGAATCTGTTTTCCCATTCACAACATCTAGCAAAGATATTGTGATTTGATGGATGTCTTTCCTTGACGGACCAACTCGTTGATCTCTGAGCAAATTTTATTAAATTTCTTCATTTTTTATCCATTGCCTTATTCCAAGACTGTAAAAAGAAAATATAGTTATTGTTAATTCAAAAACGTTTTCAATTTTTCCCAGCCAGTTGTAATGGAGTTAAATAATAGTCAACCAGCTCCTGGGTGTATGTTCCCAATGGCATTTTCAAACTTAAATGTGAATAAACGCTTACATAATCATCCAAATCTTGTTCAGCTATTGATCGGAATTATATGTTTCAGATGCATTATGACCATCTGTTTTTGATTATATATAATGTTGTTATATAAACGTTGCATTACATGAAATACATATAGAAATAAGAGATATGAGAGTTTTTTAGAAGAAAATAACAAGTTTCTCACCATGTTCTTGTTTCTCCTCAGCTGTAGTGTTTTATTCAACTCCAGGCTTACCGGCAGATGCATCACCATATGTACCACCATATGCAGTCTCATCAAGCACCTTCCCGGAAGCACTAAGTGTCACAGGAGCAGTAGCAGCATCAGCTTTATCAAGTCCCTTCTCGACAGCACCAACTGTCACAGCAGCAGTATCAGCAACAACCACATCAGCAGTCTCATCAAGTCCCTTCCCGGCAGCACTAACAGTCACACCAGCAGGAGAAATAGAAGCCGCATCAATCCCCTTCCCGTCAACACTTCATGTCACAGCAGTATCAACAACAACCTCAGTATCATCTACAACACCAACTGTAACATATGCCTCATCTTCATCACTTCCATCATCTTCTTCTAAGGGAGAACCATTATTCTCCAAGTATTTTTCCATCTTATTAAGAGTAGTTGTTATGTAGTTGACTGCAGGCCTTGTGACGGGAGTCCCAAATGGACCATATTTTATCTGGCATTCATGCGTGTAAAGCATCACAAGGAAGGTGATCGGACCGTTGTATTGCTGATTGACATGCTTCCATTCTTCCTTTGTCATCTTCAGGTTGTCAATTACATAGCTGCACCAGTCCATATTTGGAATATCTGACACTTTGTCGATTGCGTAGATGAATCGTTGATTGACTGTTTTTTATTTTGTTATAAATCCTATATAGGTGTTGAACAACACAAGGAAATTAATCTTAAACAGTTCACCGACTCCTTGATCCGCGGCCAGTTTCTCTGTCACATGCTTTATACTTATATTTGGAGTCGGGAATTAATTTTTGAACAAATCTGTAGTAACATCTTCCCCCAATCTTGGTCTACTCTTGCCTAAAATAGGAGTCTTACCCATTGGTATCCCCAACACTTCATGTACTTTTTGTGGTGTTATCTTAATAACATCGCTCCCAATGTTCAATTCATTTAAACGGTTATTATAGTTCATGAGCAACCAATATCCCAAATTTGTTGGATTTTGGGTTACTTGAAGTCTTAACATTGACCTGAAACCCATTTCTTCTACACAAGTTTTTTGGACAGGGGTCATTGTCTTCACTGCATCAACAATATTATAAGGTGAACACCTATTCTTCAATTTTTTGTCTACAAATTCAATAAAAGGTTTTCTTGATGTCCTCTCGGCTGGCTTCTTTTCTTTACTAGCTTTCATTTTCGGACGCTGAAAGTCCATGTCAGAGGTGCTATGTTCCACCTCTTTCTGCTTTGACAACAACCTGTTAATTTTTGTGTCAATGTCTGAATCAGAGTCTGCTTCCACAACATGTTTTGTTTTCACCTTTTTCACCACCGGAGCAAATTTTTAGTCTTCCTTTTATCTGTATTTTCATCTCTCTTCTCGTTTAGATTTTTAGCTTTGTTAGTCTTGTTTTTTTCGGCAACTGAATCACATACAATAAAACATGGGGGTAGGGGATAACAACACGAATCACAAGTAAACAAAAAACGCTTATCAAACATCACATTGATAATTCTCATACTAAAGCCATAACACGCCTAGCATACGCTTATAACATGCTTTAATATTACACATAGATTTAAAAAAAACAAATATATGTATTACAAAAACAACACACTTATAAAACGCTTTAATACATGATGGTAGCTTTACATAAGATGATTTAAACATATGCTTTGAGAAACTCAAATACTAATGCTTAATTTCGCAGTGGTTACATTTTAAGAATAAGTAAGCCTAAAACGCTAAAAAATCATAAATTAACACATGTTCCATCTTTATTCTGAGACCTATCGTGCTTGTGATTTGTCCTTGGTTCCGTTCCAGAAGTAGATGAGTTAGGGTTCTTCATTTTCTCCTTATGCTTGTGCGTCGACCTTGTGCTTCATAGTAGAAACGAATCGTTGACGGTTTTAAGGAATATTGACTTACGAGGTTGTGCTTCGCAGTTGAATTTTGGGAATAATTATCTCCGTAAGGGGGTAATTATTTGACCCTTTTAAAAGAAGCTGAGGCGCGTGCTTTTAAATTTTAATCGTACGGTATTATTGTATAGTATAAAAAGTTATATATATATATATATATATATATATATATATATATATATTAGTGGGTGGTGGTGGGTTCAGGTGGTCATGATGGTGGTGGACGGTGGCGGAGGTGTGGTGGTTCGTGGTGGTGGATGTGTGGTGGTGGGTGGTGGTGGTGGGTAGTGGATGGTGGTGGCGGAGGTGTGGTGGGTGGTGGTGGTAGGTGGTGGTGGTGGCTGAGGGGTGGTGGTGGTGGTGGGTGGTGGTTGTGGTGTGTGGTTAGTGTTTGGTGCTGGAGGTCGTTGTGGTTGGTGCCAGTGGTTGTGGCGAATGTGGGCGGTGGATGGTGGCAGTAGGTGGTGTGCAGTATGATTGAGGATATGTAATCCATAAGATGATGACGGTGCTATCCCGTATGATGACCATGATGATTGGCCCAATTGTGACGACGACGACGATACTAATATAATGATACCCACATGAATACAAGGATATGACAACCTGGGTTGGTGGTGGCGGAGGTGTGGTGGGCGGAGGTGTGGTGGGTGGTGGTGGTGGGTGGTTGTAGTGTGTGGTTAGTGGTTGGTGCTGGAGGTCGTTGTGGTTGGTGCCAGTGGGTGTGGCGAATGTGGGCGGTGGATGGTGGAAATAGATGGTGTGTAGTTTGAGGATATGTAATCCATGAGATGATGACGGTGCTATCCCGTATGATGACCATGATGATTGGCCCAATTATGACGACGACGATGCTAATATAATGATACCCACATGAATACATGGATATGAAAACTTGAGTTGGTGGTGATTATCATAATGATGCTGCTAACCTATATGGTACGGTTTGCTTACGCTAACCCATATGATGGCGACTATAGTTCGTACGATGATCATGATGTCTATGATGATGATCACACATATATATGATGATAATCAATTACAGGTACCTATATGACAATATGCCACACAGACGCAAACACACAAACACACACACACACACACATATATATATATATATATATGTTGATAATGATGGTAACACTGATGTTTAATGACATGTAACCTGTATGATCGACGACGACCATGATAACGTATAAGATGGTCATACTTATGGTAGCCTGTACGACTGATGATGTCGTTTGATGACGACAACAATTCATAAGATGGTGCCGACAGTGATCGCTAATATTAGGCGTTTTGTTTACGATAACGCATACGATGCTGACTACATCCCGTACATGGCAATAGGTCATATATATGTAGGTGTTGATGATGTTGTTGACGATGATGATGACGCTGATAACGAGATATATGTTACCCGTATGATCGACGCCGACTACGATAGCCTATACAATGACCAAGTTGATTACCCGCAGGTCTGATGATAATGTCGTTTCATGGTGACGGTGATCGATGATTATGATGATGATAACCACTATAACACATGATAATGATGATAACTTTACGATGTTGATCATCATCATAACACATATGGTGATTATGATAACCTAGAAGTTGATAATGATACAAAACTACATACTTATTCTTTATGATAATGATAACACTAGAATGTTATGAGCTTCTCTATTAAGAAGTTGTAAATCCTATCTAGAAAAACTTACTAATGGTTAAGATAAGATAGTTCAATAATGGATAAAATTTTAATTTTATTTAAAAAATACGAATTTTTAAATGAACTCAATTTTTAACGAAATTTACACCGAAATGTTCATAAAAAAACTAAGTAAGACTATGTTTTTATATTTTTTTAAAAAATTAAATATAATAAATTATAAAACAAAAACCAAAATATATATATAATTAAATGTGTAGGAAAAAACAGAAAAATAAAATAAAAATTTAAACCAATCTTGATTGTGATCATGGTCCCATCAATTCTCTATTTATTCTCTATCTATAAAATATGTAGTAGAGATAAACATTGATCCTTTATATTGATTCTCTATTTTTTGTATAATTTTTCTGCTCTTTTTTCCCTCTCACTTGTCATTTTCCCTATCATTTCTCATTTTCCTCTTTCCTCATTTCGCATCTCATTCTGAAATTTTCTTTTTGTTCCAAAAATCAATTCTTGATATTAAGGTGAGTTACATTATTTATGTGGTTCCTCGCATCCCTCTCCACCTTAATCCCCTTTTACTCGATACATCTGTGTACTTAAGGAAATTGATTGAAAATATGAGGGTTTTGTTTTTTAGTTTTCTCAACTTTGAATTATTGAAGATGCAAACATGTTGAAAAATGTATGCTCCTTATGAACTATCACTTAAAGGTTTTTATAGGAAGAAAGAGAAAAAATACTAATTTAATAAAATAGTGTTAGATATAGAGAATGAGATGTGGAAGGATAAATAAAATATACATCACATTATATAGTAAGATGATTTTTATCTAAACTATAAGGTTAGAGATAAAGGAGCTGATGTGAATTCCCTAACTTCATAACCCTAAATCGAGAATCTAACTTCTAACTTTCTAACTTCGCTTTCTGTTAAGAATTTAATGGAATTTATGTTTCTAAACCTGAATATTTGTAATTCGTATTTACCGTGATTTATGTAGTCAATGATATTCGTTACATCGCTTATCCTGGTTAATTTGTTCTGAACATACAGACTCGTCTGGCATAAAAATGCCACGTCTCAATAATGGAGTTAAGTTCCTGGTAGATATCAACAGCGATTCCATAAGTAGGATGGTATGTTAATGTTATCAACAAATTTTTTTTTATGAAACATTTTACAGTTTTGCAACATATACATTCTAAGAACTTTTTTTTTTGTTACTTATAGCTCATTCCTAAAGCTGTTCAACCAATGTTTGCTAACATTAAATCGAATACCGGCTGTTGTTTGATTTATGATCAAAGTGGTAGAACATTTATTGTAGTTATAATCAAAGTAGTTGATGACTTTTATCTTGGAACCGGTTGGACTGAAATAATTAGAGAATGTTGTATAGAAGCTGGAACATATGTTGTTTTTGAGCTTAAGTCAACATCTATGTTGAATATGTTTACTTTCAAAAGAAATGTAAATGATCAATCCGGTACTATGTTATGCATTCCAGTCAGAAACTGACACCTCCATTACTTGGTAAGTTTTAATTTCTGTTTTTAATGATTGTTTCCAAATTCAAATGTCTATTAATTAACATGTATAACAGGATTTCCCTGCGTGGTACATGATTCAAGAATTTGGTGAAAATTACATGAATTTGCTTTTCGAGTTTATTGCTCCAGATAGATTTATGTTTAAAGTTTCATGTCTTTGGGATGGAATGGGTTGTAGGCTAGAGGATGGATTGATTGAGGTTTTAAACACACCAACTTGAAAGGTGGTTCGTTTGTTGTGTTTGAAATCATATCAGATGTTACATTTCATATTAATGTCATTAATGAAGATGGCATAGAATTTATCCTTCCTGGTCCAAATCAGTTGTTTCTCAACTATCAATTAGCAATCAAGGTAGTTCCTCCCAAAACCCAATTCATCTTGATGAGCAAAATGATGACTCTAAAATCGTCTTCCACATGAACGTCACCATGAAATTGGTAAATTGAATTTTTAAATTTTATATTTACAAGTATATTCATTTAAATTTTAACAATATCATCTTAACTTTATAATATCTTTGAAATTTGCTTTTCACAGAGTCTTCCTTGTCACATTGCAACCAAGATTGATGTCTATGATGGAATGCTAATCACTTTTGTCAATCTCGAAGGTTGTAAAAAAGTGAGACTTCATGGTGAAGTGTCGAATCTGAAGTTCATATATTATTTACCAAAATGGAAAATTCTCAAGGAGGAAAATGAATTACAAATTGGTGATAAGTGCAAAATTGAATATGACTTCAATGAAGGTACTTTGTTAGTTTCAAAAGTTGATTAGTGCAAGAATGTGCGTTGTGTTTGTTGATTTTTGGAAAATTTGTGATTTGGTGACTTTGGGAACTATTTGTATGTTTTTAAATGCTTTAAATGTTTTGAATGTGGTTTCGAATGGTTGTATTGATACATTTTTTAGTTTATTGTTTTGAAAGTTGGTTGGTTAGTTTTTAAATGCTTTACTTATATAGTTTCTTTTAACATCTATTTTCTTATTCACTCTTCTTTTGTTTCTCTCTTCTTTTGTTTCATGGATGTATTGTAATGGTGCCTTTTGTATGAAAACCTTTTAATGAATGGTAATTATGGAGTATCGTATAACAAATTGTAAAAAAAACACTTTGTTAAAAACGCTTGTGATACGCTTATTAAATCTAAAAATAAAAGAAAAAACACTTTGTAAACGATTAGGTTAAAACGAGTCTATTACGCTTGTAACACGCTTATGTACAAAAAACATATGTAAGTATTCTAATACGCTAGTAACACGCTTATATACAAAATCAGTTATTGATTAATTGGAAACAAGAATCAAAGTCTATTACGCTTGTAACACGCTTATGTACAACAACTCCTTTTTAAACCCTCATATATATATATATATATATATATATATATATATATAGTTTTGTTTTCAATAAAAACTCCTTTTTCACCCCCATAAACACTAAAATAAAACACTTAAAAAAACCACAACATCCAGTAACAGAAGCAATCGATCTCAAGTTTATTGTTTTTGTGGTCAAGAAGCCCTTCTAATTACATCAAGGACCACCAAAAATCCTGGTCGAAGGTTCTACAATTGTACATCTTAGGTCGGTGAAGCTGCAAATAAAGTTGTAATTCATCCCGTCTTTATGTTGATTGTTGACCCTAAACTGTATATTTTTTAACTTAGGACAAAAAATGTGATTTCTTTATATGGCCTGATTGTGTTTCTTCCACAAGATCTGATGTGTGCACAAGGCGTACAGACATAATTCCTATCTTAATAAGGGAAAATAAGTCATTGGAGGATCAACTTGCAAGGAGTGTAGCTTCACAGATTGAATCAGAAAAAAAAGTGAAGATATTGTATTTTGTTTGCTTCTTGTTGTTTTTAGGGCTTTTAGTTAGTTTTGTAATCGGACTAAAAAACTAAGAAACTTTGTTATGATTTTACACCAGCTATTATGATGTATTTTTATGTTTCTGAACGGATATAAAGTCCTTTTAATGAGTAGTTTAGTTTGAGTGTTTTCAAAATGAGATATTTGACCGTAAGAGGTTACTATAAAAATTTAATAAAAATATGTTCCTCCTGAGTTTCGAACCCGCGATATTTGTAATCTATGTTTAATCACAAGCGCCTCAACCGTTTGAGTTACACCCTGAGAACATAATAGAACCTCTTCTAATATTAATATAACAAAATTTCGATGTTTAAAATTTTCATTTTACCCACCAATTAATCGAGTTATCTTCTTATAGAAGACTCCCAAATCAATTATTGACCAAATAAAATCTCACAATCTCACCAAACCCTAATAAATGATCTGCTAGTGTATTTATTGAACTCTCATCAATTAATTCCTACCAAACAGCTTCATTAATCTCAGGTGAGTACCAAATATTTTTGCTTTTAGTGTCATACATAATAAAATGTCAGTTAAATTTATTGACGTTAATTAGTGTGTGTGTGTGTGTGTGTGTGTATATATATATATCATTGATGACATAGTTAATAAAACAATTCTTGGAAGATGGATAAGTCTTGGATGTCAGTAGGCGATAGGTGCAGTAAAGCATATTAATATGGTGGTGTTAAGGCATTTCTAGATTTTGCAGTTCGTAATTGCAAGGAGACATCACCACCAATTTCTATTTCATGTCCATGTGTTCGGTGTGTGAACCCTCTGTATATCTTAGTGTAGACGATGTAGAACATTACTTGTACAGGTTTGGAATTGATAAGAATTATACTACTTGGATAAAACATGGAGAAGCCGACACCAACAGTCCAACTAATGTTTATAATATTGGGTTTGCCTGCACCAGCATTCCAACTAATTATGATAATAATACTGGGTTTGTTGACACCAACATTCCAATAGATGCCTGTGAAACTGTAGAAATGGTAAATGTTACAAAAGACAATTTCAATGGCGACAAGAAGCATCAACAGTTTCTACAACTGCTTGTTGACGCTGAGAAGCCCCTGTATAAAGGATGTCCTGACTTCACCAAGTTGTCTGCATTAGTACAACTACTCAACTTGAAGAGCAAGCACGGGGTATCTCATAAGTTCATTGATGAACTTCTAAAATTCTTGAAAAAATGCTACCTGCAGATAACGAAATGGTAAATAATATGTATGAGGGCAAAAGAATGATGAAGGCAATGGGCTCAGGATACGAAAAGGTACATGTGTGTATCAACGACTGCATTATTTACTATAAGGATTACAAGGATTTGGAAGCATGTCCAGGTTGTAACAAGTCAAGGTTGAAGGTGGATGAGAAGACTAATAAAACTTACATAAACACGCCCACTGAGGTATTGTGGTACTTTCCCATTATTCCACGATTCAAGCGCCTCTTTCAACCAAAGACCACAGCAGAGAATTTAACATGGCACGCCACGAGTACCAATAAACCCGGTGTTTTACGCCTTCCATCAGATTCACCAGCATGGAAAGCCATAGATGACAGGTACTCCGATATCATCAGAAGCGATCCAAGAAATCTTCGTCTAGGGATTTTCACTAATGGGGTTAACGTACATAGAGGAAACAGAAACCACAGTGTCTGGCCTGTTTTAGAAGTCATTTACAACATTCCACCTTGGATGTGTATGAAAAGAAAGTTCATCATGCTTTCCTTATTAATATTCGGAGGGCCAGGAAACAATATTGATGTGTTTTTACAGCCTTTAATTGACGATCTAGCATCTTTATTTGAGGTCGGGTAGCTAACATATGATTCATATAAACATGAAATGTTTACACTACGTGCAGTTATGTTATGGACGATTAATGATTACCCTGCTCTTGGAACACTATGTGGTTTCCCTTACAGTGGATTCAAAGGTTGTGTAGTGTGTCGGGGCGACACTCAGTGTGTTCGACTTTATCACACAAAGAAGCAGATTTATGCTGCCCACAGAAGGTATTTATCACATGACTACCCTTTCAGAAAACAAACAAAGACGTTCAACAGAAAAATAAGAGATGAGAACTGCTAGAAAGCCTATGAAAGGGGAAGAGGTATACAACGAGGTCAAAAACATTAACAATGAATGGGGAAAGGGATCTGAATCCCTAAGTGGGAGTAACAGAAAAAGGGATAACACAATGCCGCAGCCATATTGGAAGAAGTTCAACATATGGTACCAACGGCTCAGCTATTGGAAATATTTACATGTCCAACATTGTATTGATTTTATGCATTTTGAAAAGAATGTGGCAGAAAGTATTGTCGGCACGTTGCTGAACTTTCCCGGTAGGACAAAAGACAGATTGGCAGCTAGAAAGGATTTGGAGTTTTTAGGGATTAAAAAGGAGTTGCAATCGAAAGCAAAAGGCAACAATACAAAACTGCCTGCAGCATGCTTCACATTATCAGCAAAAGAAAAAGACATGTTTCTTGAAACATTGTATAAACTGAAGGCTCCACTAAGGTATTTTTCTAACTTCTCTAGTTTGGTGAATCTTAAAGAAAGGAAGCTACAAGGCCTTAAATCACATGATTATCACATGCTTATGCAACAGTTTCTGCCCATTGCCATACGGTCCATCATGCCAAAACCATTGAGAAATGCTATTATCAGGCTTTTTTTCAAGTCAATTTGTAGAAAAGAAATCACTGTAGAAGAGCTTGATAAGATGCAGGAAGAGTAAATAGTTACACTGTGCCTGCTGGAGAAGTACTTTCCTCCATCATTTTTTGATGTCATGGTTCACTTAACCGTGCACCTTGTCAGAGAGATAAAGTTATGTTGGCCACCATGCTTTCGTTGGATGTATCCCTTTTAAAGGTGTAAAAAGGTTATCAAAGGGCACGTGTGAAACAAAACTTATCAAGAAGGGTGCATTGCGGAAGAAAAAATCGAGTTTCTCACATGATAAGCATGATGATAATGGGGAGACAATTCTTGTCACAGGCGCTAAATCCGTTGAAGTTTCTCCTGATCTCTTCAAGAGAGCACATTTTTATGTGCTGCAGAATACGCCTTTAATAGCGCCGTATATCGAGTAAGTAGTACTAACATGTATACTCTAAATTATGTTTATATATATATATATATATATATATATATATATATATACATATTAATTCACAAGACCTCTTTGAAAAACCAAATGCCTGGTAAACGACAAGCATTGCTGGAGAAGGAGCATACTTTAAAGTTTGGTGACTGGTTACGCGACAAGGTAGATCAATTTATTAAGCCTTCTATAATTTTTAAAAATCTAATATAGTTTCTGTAATGTAGGTGAAGAATCTAATCCTTGTAATGAAATTCAGGTTGAAAGAGACCTAGCGGGCACCCCAGGATCTATATCGGAAACCGTAAAGTGGATTGCACACGGAGCACACCGCAACGTTTACAAATACGACTCATACGACATCAACGGTTTTGAATTTCGTACAAAATCTCATGATTGTAGAGTTTACTAGAACAGCGGGGTTGGTGTAGAGGCGGATGACATGCACATCAAAAAAGACGTGTTGACCTATGGACAAAACTTTTATTTTGGCGTTTGCAAGAGATATGGGTCCTAGATTATCATACTAAAAGAATTCCGGTCTTCATGTGCCAATGGGTTGACCGTAAACATGTCAAACATGAAATTCTTGGTTACACATCGGTCGACCTAAACAAATTTGGCCACAAGGATGATCCGTTCATATTGGCCTCGCAAGTACGCCAGGTTTTTTATGTTCAAGTTCAGCTGGATAGAAGAAAGCATGTTGTCCTCATGACTCTACCCGACAATTATAGACATTCGTAGGACAAGGTCGATGAGGAATATAGTACGGTAACTTTCCCTCATGAGGGTAATAGATTGCCACATGTACAACCAAATAAACTGCTTCGTAATGAGTCCCCGGATGATTACTGGAGGCCCGGGGAAAAGCCTACAACTATTCGTAATGGAGATTGATACAGTAGTTTGTTCGCCTAGTTAGATGTCAATAATGTTTAAATTTAGTTGTGACACATGATATCACCAGTCTTTGCTTTGTACTTATTAATTCAAAGTAAACAAATATTGGTTGTTTTTAATACTATTAGTACTTATAAAGGCCATTTTGTGAATTCATTTCATTAAAGTCTCAGTCATTAAGTTCAAACAGACATCAACTAAATACACACATTCAAACATCAAGTGTAACACTGAAACCAGATAAGCAACAAATATAAAATACAACATCATGTTGTCACAGTTAATACACTTTATTTCCATGTTGTGACAGTCATCATTTCTCCGTCTGCTGGTTTTGTTTCTTTCACAACCTCTATTTGTTCATATTGTTCTTTTATTTCTAATTCAACTTACTTTCAACAGCTAGTTTAATTTCCTGCAAAGCATTATCAACTCATTTTATAAAAGAAAAAGACCATTATGCCCTTCTTTTCACTAACCTGCATACCAAAATTGTACCCTCCAAACACAAATCATTGACCAAAGCATCTGTGGGTCTTAGACTTTGAAGAAGCCTTTGAACAAAAAAAATTCAGTTTTGAAAAAAATCTTCCAAACTCAATGCCATCACCAGTAACCTAATTTAAGATCTGGTGATGGCATCGAGTTTGGAAGGGATTTTATCAAAATTTAAGATCTTTGGGAAGTTTAAGATCTGTGGAAACCTTAAATGTTTTCTACTTGGCCAAGTTTGGAATTCACATAACATATATATAAGTGTAATAAATTTCAGTCAGAAGTTTTATTGCAGCCATTAAAGTCAAAATAGTTGGTTGTTGAGTAACTTACATTTATGCCTACTACATGTCAAAAATATTGAAAATATATTTATGTAATGATAGACTACATTAAAGTTAATTAAAATAAAAAAAACTATATCTAGTACGCATTAAAAACGCTTACTAGATATTGGTTGTTTTAATACTATTACTATATCTATTACGCTTTAAATATGCTTACTAGAAATATTGGTCGTTTTTAATACTATTACTATAGTACGCTTTAACTACGCTTACTAGAAATATTGGTTTTTTTTTTGTTTTAATACTATTACTATATCTATTACACACATTCAAACATCAAGTGTAATGCAGAATAACCAAAAATATATTAATTATGTACTTAAATTACATTACATTATAAAAAAACTAACACCTAGCATCAGATTCCAGTTCTGAATCTACATCATCTGATTCCATATCTGAATCTATCATCTAATCATTCTCTTCTGGAGTAAGAGAGGGCATGGTCCTCTCCCACATTTCGTCCGATATGTAGGTGGAGTCTTTTAGCCTTTGCAGGTGAAGGTGCACCTTAGTACGGAATGTCCCATAGGCGGAGACAGCCATGAAGTCCTCGATTCCGTTCAACCCGATCCTGGCGACCTCGATTCCCCGGGCTTCCATCACAATGCTGAAATAATCAGCAGTGGTGTACCCAAGAAACCTAACCATTCGGTTAAGTTGTTGGTTGCCGAAGGTTAGAGGGTTGACATATTCAACATACCTCACCCTTTCATTTTTCCGGACGGCGCCGGAATCAAAATGGAAAACAATGGTGAAGATGGGGGGGGTCATAGTAGATGGGTGGAGCCTCACCCTGTTCCCGTGCAATCCAATTTGTCGGCGCCATAATATTTTTCGAAAACCGTGAAGAAGATGGTGAAGAAGGCGATGGGTTGATTGTGATTTGCTGGAATATTGGAGACGATGTGAGGGAAATTGGAAACCATGAGTGGTATTTAAACACCATCATCGGAAACCGGTACATCTTCCTGACAATTTGAAATTGGCGGCACAAGGAAACTGGAAAGACAATGATTACTTGGCCACTCGTAAATTTACCGTGTGGCCATTAATTACGTTTGGACACACTTAAAAATATTTTAGTGTGACCATTTATCACTTATACCCACACATAATAAGTGTATCCTTGACAGTAAAAAACTTAGAAAAAATAAAACTAAAATACTCTTTGGTCACACAACCTCGTATAAGTGACCATTAATTACATTTGGACACACTTAAAAATATTTACGTGTGACCATTAATCACTTATAGCCACACATAATAAGTGTATCCGTGACAACAAAAAACTTAGGAAAAATAAAATTAAACTACTCCTTGGTCACACAACCTCGTATAAGTGGCCATATATTTTAAGCATTTTAGCCACATTACTAATAAATACAATGGTTGTTCATCATATTTCGCCACATTATTAAAAATGTAGCTAAAAAATGTGACATTAGGTGACACAACGTATATAAGTGGCTATATCTTTACCTTTTAGACATATCTCTTATCAATACAGTAGCCGTTTGTCACATTTGGCCACACTATTAAAACATGTGGCTAGTTAAATGTCACAGTTTTCCCTTAGAGTGTGGCTAATACATGTGTTTTTTGTCACATGTATCAAAGATCAAACAAACTATGACTGTAGGACACATTTCGCCACACATTTTTATAATGTGGCTAGCTTATGTCATAGTTTTTTTCAAAGTGTGGCGAAAAGTACCTGAGTAGGTATAGAATGGTCACATAAAGAAAAACATTTGTGGCCAAAACTAGTTTGGAAGGTTTTTAAATGTGGTCAAAGAGCTTTTAGCTACACATTTAAGCCGAAGTGTGGCAAATCGCCAGACCACATGTGTGGATAAAAGGAGATTTTCATGTAGTGACGATTGATATCATGGGACCGTTCCCAGAATCCCCGGGACGCGTCAAATTTTTAATTGTGGCAATTGATTATTTCACCAAATTGGTTGAAGCTAAACCAGTTGCTTCCGGCACTGCTGCAAGTTTAAAGTAGTTTTTGTGGGAATTCATTATCTATCGCTTTAGCGTTCAGCAAACATTGGTCATCGATAATGGGACTCAATTTGCGGACTACTGGAACAAGCGTGGCTGAAAGAGTTGCAACTAAACCAGGTGTTCGCATCAGTGGCTCACCCGCAGGCCAATGGCCAAGTCAAAAGAGCAAACAAAAGCATTAAAAATAGGATCAAGTCAAGGCTCGTAACCAAGCGAACAGGGTGCGTTGTAAAACACACTTATTTTCCGCACCATTTATCATTGTTTTAATCGCTTATTTATATAAAATTTAATGCTTTTAACTTGTTTTAGTATGATCTTACATTAATATGTATTTTGTAGGTTACGTGTTTAAAGAGAAAGAAACCGAGCTTTGAAAGAGATTTAGAGGCCCTTTATGCACTATTATTGAAGAGGAAAGTTAAAGGCCCGACCCATATCCATTTTGTGAAGCCCATATTTGTTATAATATAATAAACAACAAAAAAAACAAACCCTAACTAGCCCTAAATCCCGAAATCAGCAGTTACCATAGTTCCGATCGCAATCTGCAGCCAAGAAAAGAAAAGAAAAAAGGGTTTTGGAAGCTAGTGGCGGCTAGAGGAAAAAGACGATCATTAGAGACGGTTGTGGACAGCAGCTAGGGTTAATATTCATCACTAATCTTAGCCCTAATCTTGAGTATAACATTCATAAACCTTGTTTTCTTGTTAGTATTCATAACTCTTTGATTTTGAACTTTAAACTTGAATTCTTTTACAATTGAGTTAGGGTTTGAGTTGTTATTGATTATCATAGATTGTTGAATGATTTTAATGATGTTTTTGATGATTAATATGGTGTTTACATTAAGTTATACCTTCTGTCCAAAAGTTATGTTAGGCTAAACTTGTTATTTCTAACTAGGTTTGATGAATATTGTTAGGTTTTAGTGAGATTTATGGATTATTTGATCATCATGACTTGATTTGTTAATGAAATTTTGGTTTAATATTGAATTAGGTTGGGTTTAGTGGCTGTGATTTTTTTAATTATATTCATAAACCCCTTGCTTTGATTGATTGAACTAGTTTTGATTGATTGTTGCTTGTTTGACTCTTTACTTTGTGTTTAGAGATTGTTTGCGGGGTGTACAACCGTAGGGGGTTTATTTGGGTGTGTTAATTGATTGAATTCAGCAGGTAGGCACCTTCTTAGGACCGAGAGGTGATAGGAAGTAAACTCGTCTCATAGCTTTTACTTGTTAAGATTAGGATCGCGCGAGAGCGGGTTCGGTTCTTGTCGGGTTTGGGTTTGTGAGCGATTTGTTGATCTAGTTTAAGTTAAACCAAATTGTTCCTCCATCCTTGGTTGCGTAGTATTCGTTTCTATTAGGGTTCTGTGTCGGTGAGACCCAGAGGAGAGTCGACATTAGAACACTTTAGCAATTCTTTTCCCGTTTGTTCTTAAAATCAATTAAGTGTAAGTTAGGGTTTGTTAGTGTGACCGAGAGGTGATCTAGGTTTCTTGAGCGTACCTTAGTTGTGTCATCCTTAGATACCGGTGTCGTGAGGTTATTCAATCCATTAGCTCATTAGACCTTCAATATGATTCTGACCTAGGTAGACGTTTTTCTCCATTCTCAGTCACAGTCGTAAAGTTTCGTTAAGTCTTGTTAAGTTTTGTCTTTTAATTTAGTTAAAGTAAGTTAGGTCGAGTAGTTTAATTCTTTAAAATCATTTAAAAAATATTATTCTTAGGAAGGTCTTTTCTAGGGTTAGTGATCATAGACGTTTTCATGTGTCCTCGTGTTCGATACTTGGACCTCCTTTACTTACGGTCGGTGAACTTGCCGGTTGTGTGTAGTTTTGTTAGGAAAATCTGTTTTTTTTTTAATTTAAAGCTTAGTTGCGAGTTCCGTGGAAGAAACACCCTTTAGACATCAAGTTTTTAGCGCCGTTGTCGAGGACACGGTTTGAGGCGTATTGAGAACGACCCGAGTTGGGGACTTGCCTTTTGTTTTTTTTATATATTTATTTTAAATTAGTTAATCTAAGTAATTTAATTTAGTTTTATTTTATAATTACTTTGTTATATTTTTTTGGTGCCCGTGATCCGTTTCTTTTGAGTGTTCTTTACAGGAAAAATGTTTAGATTACAAGTTGGAGAACCACGGTGCAAAGTTTGTAGCGGAAATCACTGGGTGCATGATGCTTATGAGAGGAGAAATATAGAAGTCGAGGCACGGAAAGCTCCATGGGAATCACTTTTTGCAAAGCCTCCTCCATACCGATTTGCATATGATCAAATGGGGAACTTCTTAGGGTATAAAGATTTTTCAGGGAATATATTAGAGCCCACCCCAGAATTGGAGGCAATAATGGATGATGTATTGTTTGTTATTAGAAATGATTTGGAATATATTCCACATTTGAATACACCTTTGTTTGAAACCCTGAGTGAGATTGAAGATACCGGAATGGAGGAGCAGAGAGTAGAGGAATATTTTCCCTCTTGGGAGGAAGAATTTAAGGATGAGTTTGGTGAAGAGTTGATGGACTTTGCCATTACAGATGAAAGCGAGTTTGACCCACTTGGTGATCTAAAGCTGCTTGAAGATTTAATATATAACGAGCCAAACGTGAGGATCGAGAAGGAGCTTTGTAAGGAGAGCCATTAAGTAGTTAGTGATTCGGTCCTTCCGACCCTTCACCTCGATTGTGAAAAACCAAAACACGAACCATACTCAATCTCCATTCGGGACGTGTTAAGGTTTAAAAATTTGGCTAAAAGAATTAGAAGGAGGATTTCTGGGCGAAAAAATCATAGTGTGATGAAGAGATTGACTTCCCTTTTCACTTCATTGAACCATTTTTTGGGAAATTCAAGAGTTGGTGGGCTGAGTTTAATTCATATGGTCGGGCCCATGAGAGTTGTGCAATTGGATTCTTCTCGACCAATTGTAAGAGGAGAGTATTGAGGAGTATCGATGGGAAGAGGATAAAGGGGAAGCCTCCTGATTGAGGTTTCTGGAGCGAGTCCGGCTGAAGACTATTCAATAAACTTAGCGCTTCCCGGGAGGCAACCCGGTAATATCTTTCCTTATTATGTTATCTTCATTTTAATTTTTATTTCCGAGTTTTGCCGGGTTGTTTCCTCTCTTACTTGCAGGTTATTATTGGTTGGTTGATAACGGTTGATGAGCTGGAGTTTTAAACAAGTGTGGGGATGCATTTTTCTTAAGGATTGTCGCTTTCTTTCGTTAGTGATAGCATGATAGAGAGCACTGGAGTATTAAGCTTGTGTTTGAATAGAAGGGCGAGGAACATGATTCACCGCACACTTCCATGATCACATATACCAGGGGAGTCTATTCCACTTTATTTTTCTTTATGTTTAGTTTTGTCTTTTCCTTGTTTCACATTGATGACAATGTGAAATTTAAGTGTGGGGATGGGGAACTGACGTTTTCATTATTAAGAAAATAAAATAATATTGAATCTTGGGAGTTAATATTAAAAACATAAATAAAAAATAAATAAATTTTTTTTAGAAGAATGTCCCTTGAAAATTGTTTTTCTTCTACGTTAAGCATGAAATGATATTATTACCGTTGTATTAACAAGCTCTCGGAACTTATGAAAAATATAATAATAATAAAAGGAGAGATGGTTTGCATATCTGATTGGGATGTGTCGGGTAGGCCCAACTACTTTTGATAGTCTTGTTTAGCAGATTTTATATATCTAATAATTTCAAAAACGGTGTAACGGAATTTCTATGCAGGATTACCATAATCTAAAAACTTTGAGATGGTAAGAA
Organism: Bidens hawaiensis; assembly: GCF_021521415.1. NCBI lineage: Eukaryota > Viridiplantae > Streptophyta > Magnoliopsida > Asterales > Asteraceae > Bidens > Bidens hawaiensis. The sequence continues at coordinate 95,527 of NW_027494971.1, forward strand.
TTAGATACACTCAAACCAGCACACCACCACATGTCCATCTTTTTACGAGCTTAGAAATAGTTATATACTTTAGAGTGATATAAATTAAGGGAAAAGTGAAAAAAAAGAAAAAAACAAGAAGAAGTATGTTATGAAAGTTATGAGTATTCCGAAAAGTTATTCTAGAAAGCAAATGATTGTGAGAAAGTTATGTATTGTAAAATGTCAAAGAAGCATTCTCAAAGTTAGTAAAAGAGGCCAAAGATGCACATACTAGACGGGATTGAGATGTTACGTGTTACCAAGTGGATAGTGACTCTGAGGATACACTATTGGGGCTCGAAGGTTCTTAGTAAATAAATATCAAATTATTAATTTATAGGACAAAGTCCAATAATATTTAGGAATAGCTCGTACGACCTCCACAAGACCATTCATCCATCAAATTTCACCGAGTGCATCTAATTAGTACCATCCACGAGTCCTTGGCTTATGGTGATTTGTCGAACCAGTTTGTTTCGACTCTAGTTTTTCTAGTTCTCTTTGTCTGAGATGGGGTAGGTGTAGCCTTGATTTTTGGACTTAAAACGCTTAATGCAATTGGGGGCTTGATTGGTTAGTGGCTGGGTTTAAGTGGATAACAATACCGGCAATCGCGGTCAATATGTCGAGCTGTTTCTTATGCTTTAGTAATGTTAAATAATCCAGGAGTTTGTTGTTTTCACTTGGTTATGCTCCTGTGTAGATTTCTTTTTCGAGGATGAAAAAGTCTTAAGTGTGGGGATGTTTGATGTGTTGTAAAACACACTTATTTTCCGCACCATTTATCATTGTTTTAATCGCTTATTTATATAATATTTAATGCTTTTAACTTGTTTTAGTATGATCTTACATTAATATGTATTATGTAGGTTACGTGTTTAAAGAGAAAGAAACCGAGCTGTGAAAGAGATTTAGAGGCCTTTTATGCACTATTATTGAAGAATCAAGTTAAAGGCCCGACCCATATCCATTTTGTGAAGCCCATATTTGTTATAATATAACAAACAACAAAAAAAATAAACCCTAACCAACCCTACATCCTGAAATTAGCAACCCCCATAGTTCCAATCGCAATCTGCAGCCAAGAAAAGAAAAGAAAAAAGGGTTTTGGAAGCTAATGGCAGCTAGAGGAGGAAGAAGAAGATCATTAGAGACGGTTGTGGACAGCAGCTAAGGTTAAAATTCATCACTAATCTCAGCCCTAATCTTGATTATAACATTCATAAACATTGTGTTCTTGTTAGTATTCACAACTCTTTGATTTTGAACTTTAAACTTGAATTATTTTGCAATTGAGGTAGGGTTTGAGTTTTTATTGATTATCATAGATTGTTGAATGGTTTTAATGATGTTTTTGATGATTAATATGGTGTTTACATTAAGTTATACTTGTTGTCCAAAATTATGTTAGGCTAAACTTGTTAGTTCTACCTAGGTTTGATGAATATTGTTAGGTTTTAGTGAGTTTTATAGATTGTTTGATCATCATGACTTGAATTGTTAATGAAAGTTTGGTTTAATATTGAATTAGTTTGTGTTTAGTGGCTGTGATTTTATTAATTATACTCATAAACCCCTTGATTTGATTGATTGAATTAGTTTTGATTGATTTATTGAATTAGTGTTTAGAGATTATTTGCGGGGTGTACAACCGTAGGGTTTAGTTGGGTGTGTTAATTGATTGAATTCAGCGGGTAGGCACCTTCTTAGAGACCGAGAGGTGATAGGAAGTAAACTCGCCTCATAGCTTTTACTTGTTAGGACGAGGATCGCGCGAGAGCGGGTTCGGTTCTTGTCGAGTTTTGGTTTGTGAGCGATTAGTTGATCTAGTTTAAGTTAAACCAAATTGTTCCTCCATCCTTGGTTGCGTAGTATTCGTTTCCATTAGGGTTGTGTGTCGGTGAGACCGAGAGGAGAGTCGACATTAGAAAACTTTAGCAATTCGTTTCCCGTTTGTTCTTAAAATCAATTAAGTGTAAGTTAGGGTTTGTTAGTGTGACCGAGAGGTGATCTAGGTTTCTTGAGCGTACCTTAGTTGTGTCATACTTAGATACCGGTGTCGTGAGGTTATTCAATCCATTAACTCATTAGACCTTCAATATGATTCTGACCTAGGTAGACGTTTTTCTCCATTCTCAGTCACAGTCGTAAAGTTTCGTTAAGTCTTGTTAAGTTTAGTCTTTTAATTTAGTTAAAGTAAGTTAGGTCAAGTAGTTTAATTATTAAAAATATTTTAAAAAATATTATTCTTAGGAAGGTCTTTTCTAGGGTTAGTGATCATAGACGTTTTCAGGTGTCCTCGTGTTCGATACTTGGACTTTCTTAGTTCTTTATTACTTACGGTCGATACACTTGCCGGTTGTGTGTATTTTTGTTAGGAAAATCCGTTGTATAAATTTAAAGCTTAGTTGTGAGTTCCATAGAAAGAAACACCCTTTAGACACACATCAAACTACTTCATGTGCTATGGGCCTTCCGAACCCAGAAAAAGACCAGTAACTCAGAAACGACGTTTTGTTTAACATACGGTACTGAGTCCATGATCCCAATGGATATTGGAGTACCATCCGCAAGAACGTTGTTCATCATTAACAACGAAGAAGAATCCCGTCTACATCTTATTCTTCTTGAAGAACGACGTGAGATAGCACTCATTCGAGAACATAATTATAAACATAAGCTTCAGACGTATTATGATTCAAGGGTTCAAATTTGCAAGTTCCATGAGGGAGATTATGTCTTCCACAATAATGAGGCACGGGACAAGATCCTTTGGGTAAACTTGCTCCAACTTGGGAAAGGTCATATCGAGTTAAAGAAATTTTATCTAAAGGCACTACAATTTTGACAAATTGGATGGAACTGAGATCCCAAGGACGTGAACGTTTCCCAATTAAAAAAGTGCTACATGTGAAGGGTTACGAGTTATTTTTATTATTTGGCCCGCATGCCATCAATAGTTAACAGTAATGTGTGTATTGCTTTATGTTGAAAATTATATTGTAAACTAGCATGCGTGCCATTTTTCTCTAAGTAATTGTTTACCCGCAATATGCCTTGTGTACAAATTATTCTTATACCTCGCCTGCGTGCCAGAAGTGACCCGCGTGTCATTAAACTAATACCTGCCCTGCGTCCCAGAAGTGACCTGCATCTCAATAAACTTATACATGGCATGCGTGCCAGAAATGACCCGCATGTGAATAAACTAATACCTGGCATGCATGCCATAAGTGACCCGCGTGTGATTAAACTTATACCTAGCATGCGTGCTAGAAGTGACCCACGTGTCAATAAACTTATACTTGGTATGTGTGCCATAAGTGACCCGCATGTCAATAAACTTATACGGTCTGCGTGCCAGAAATGACTCGCGTGTCAATAAACTTATACCAGGCTTGCATGCCAGAAGTGCTCTGCGTGTCAATAAAAGTATACATGGCTTGCAACAGATGGAATTACAAAGTGTAGTGGAATATTGCTCCCTAGATATATCAAAAGGGATTACAACAGATGGAATTACAAAAAGTTTACTAATCTAAATTATACAACCCTATGCTACTTTGTCTTGAGCATTCGTTCCCTCTTGATCTTGAGCTTGAGCTTGCGAGGTATCTGGATTTGGAGAAGTTGGAGGAGTTAATGGAGTGTCATCTGAGGGCCCGCTCAGATACTCCTTAAGGCGCTGAACACCATCTGCAGCCGCGGAAAATTCAAGCAGCATATTTTGAAGAGGAAATGATAGCTCATCATACTCCTTCATCCTCCTACTATATCATGCCCCTACGTGGCGGCCGTACAGAGGATGTTCTTCAAGGGGGCGTTGGGTCTTTACATACTCAACACCTTCCTCAAAACCAACCTTGCGGCTAACTTGAGACGAGATGTTGAGTAACACAGCAAGGCAACCACCCAACTCTTGCCCATCCGTGATATGGTCGATCACCTACCATATAAAAAGAAACAACAATTAATACTTTAAGGAGAATATGTAACACAGACTTATCTAAGGGAGGATAAAATACATGTGTAATACCCTTAGACATCAACTAGTGCTTGTCCTTCTCAGACTGTTTAGCCTCCTTTCTAGCTCGTTGTATGCACTCACGAGCTTCACATTATCAGCTCTCAACTCCTCAATACGCCTCTCCATCTCCTTCGCATGTTGCATCTGCAGCTTAGCTTCTGCATCGTATGTTTGAATCAGGTACCTTGGTTGGTAACCTGACTCTCCACTGCCACATTAGCCTCTGGGACTTTAGTCAAGTTAGCATCCTTGCGCTTGGTATCCTCACGGGTGGCGGTGAGAATGGTATTTTGCTTTTACACGCTTCTTCCCATGAGCGAGCCGCGGCAGCTTGGCGATCTTTCACTGCACGAAGGGAGATTTCGGCATCTTTAAGTTTCCACTGTTCAGTGTTCACCTTCAATCGCTGATCTTCGGCAACCTTAATCGCCTCCTCCACCTTATTGTACATCTCGCCTCTTTCTCCCCCATGGAGAGCCATTCCATGAAGATTTCATGCCTGCTAGCCTAGTGTTGGCCATGATAAAGTTAAAGTTGTGGGCAAGATCATGACGTGAATGACCACGCTGAAACGCACGTTCCGCCGGCGGAATTTCGTGACTGAGGAACTCAGCACATACTTTGGCGTCGGTGAAACACGATCCTTGGACTAAAGTCAAGCGTGAGATGTTCAAATGGTCGTCCTCTCTGGGATTGGCCATTCCATAATAATCAGAATCAGAAGGACGATGGAACCTTCTGGATGACGGGGATTGTTGGGAAGAAGACGTACCTCCACCACCTGATTGAGATTTCCTTGTTTCTGGACCCTCAACGTCCTAAACTGGTTCATTTCCCTTAGAACCAGACGTGTCATCGGGTATAATAATTGTTGGAGGATGAGATGGTGGTTTTTGGATTGCTACACCTTGGTCAGGCGCAACTGTTGTCTTTGCAGAGGGTAAATAAAATATTAGCATTGAAGAGTATAAAGGAGGGAATTGTATTGCGTAATTAGTAACTGACATGTTGGCGACCGCATTTCAATCTCCTTAACTCGGTTCTCGAGGCGGGCCTTCTTTTGTTTAATAGGGCCCAATGCCCGCTTTTTATTCGATGACCACTCTTCAGCGTCGGCATGACTTTTTTCTGTGTCCTCCGGTTTAGAGGAACGATGTTTCCTCTTCTGCTAAAGGTCTGCTAAGGCAGGCATAACAGTCGACGTTTTAGTAGAATTATCAAAGTAACGTTCCTCGCGGGGTGATGATTCGTCACTTGAATATAGTAACACGATCACCCCGTTTGAAGTCAATGTGTTCAAAGGACGAGGGTTTAATGAAAACACACCTGGTTCAAGATAGCTTCCGAAACCACGGCTTTAGAACGCAAGTCTTTTGGGAACAAGAAATGGTCCCCGGTCTTATCCAGGATCGGAAGAGTAGTGGGATCGCGCGGGCGCTTTTGCTTTCACCCAACCATCCTGTCAAACAGTGTGTTCAGCACCGGCCCTTCACCTGCAAACACCGCAGGAATGAAAATTTATATACAATTCAAAAAACAGAAATTGCAATAATAAAGTACATACTCTCGTACCCGTTCTGGATGAACGGTTCAAACTCAGGGTATGGCCATATGTGGGTCATACCAGCCCAGACAAGGGCACCCTCATAAATTGCCCGCATCGGAGTTGGAGTCTTAACCAAGGCATCAAACCATGCTTGTCCCTCATGCTGTGCAAGTTGTAGATATGGAAACTTCTCGTTGAGCGGACGACGCACCATGGCTATAGGAACCACCTTTTTAGAGATCCAGGAAAACTTGGTTCTCCACTCATACGCACTATGAGGAGGTTCAATACCCACAACCCCCTTTCGAGGTAGTGGAGCAGTTGAACTAAATTCCCTGCACGTTCATCTTATAAAAGACGACGAACTTGTCCACCGTTGGCACAATGTTGTTGGCCTTGTAAATGAATTCGAAGTGTCGAATCCGCATATGGCCAAAAAGGTGAAGCTGTTATAGATGGATCCCAAGGCCGGTAAGGATGTTGCCCAGGAATTTGGTTATCGGAAACCTAAGATTACCGGTCGTGAAATACTCTGCATATAAGGTCATCTTGTCAGGTGGAGGTTTATTGGCAGTAGACCCGGTGGCAGGGTACTCTGGCCCCCATTTCGGTGTTATACCGTACTTCGATATAATTTTCTCAAACTCATATAGTTTCCAATTGATCACGATTGACTCCATGGTTGGTGAGGTTGAAGCCTTTCGACCATTATTTTAGATGTTAAAGAAAAGCAGCGAGCAATGTTGAATTGTCACACCCGCAATTTTCGTCAAACGGGGTTTTACCGTGAGGCGCGTGACATACCAGGATCTAGCCATGTGTCATAACGAACAACCAATTTATAATGGAAAATATTTGAATATATTGCTCATCATAAATGAGGTAAGTATATTTACAATAAAGTTTTAACATTTGCGGAAGCGTATAATTTACGAAAACATTTAAAAACCTAGAGTGTGTGTCCAGGCGCCCAGACATAACATTTCATTAGAGACTCCCAGCATAATTCGATGCTTAGTGGGATCCATGCATCCTAGACTCATTTCTACTTCGCACGTGCACCTTAAACACCTGAGAAAGACATGCTAAAACGGGTCAACACAACGGTTTGTGGGTTCACAGGTTTGAGTTTAAAAACAAGTTTGTCAAACAAACCATTTAGTAAGTAAACAGTGCAAGTAGTAAAGCATGGATATTTTATGGATAATGTATGCATTAGTAATACCGCTAGTTAATTAGGCTAGCAATCATGTTACATTAGTGTAGGTTCCACGGTTGGTGAGGTTGAAGCCTTCTTGTCACCGGCCATTATTTCATATGTTAAAGGAAAGCAGCGAGCAATGTTGAATTGTCACACCATCAATTTTCGTCTAACGGCGTTTTAACATGAGGCGCGTGACATACCAGGATCTAGCCATGTGTCATAACGAACAACCTATTTATAATGGAAAATATTTGAATATTATTGCTCATTATAAATGAGGTAAGCACATTTACAATAAAGTTTTTACATTTGCGGAAGCGTATAATTTACGAAAACATTTAGAAACCCAGAGTGCATGTCCAGATGCCCGGACATAACATTTCATTAAAGACTCCCAGCATAATTCGATGCTTAGTGGGATCCATGCATCCTAGACTAATTTCAACTTTGCACATGCACCTTAAACACCTGAGAAAGACATGCTAAAACGGGTCAACACAACGGTAGGTGAGTTCACAGGTTTGAGTTAAAAAAAATTTGTCAAACAAACCATTTAGTAAGTAAATAATGTAAGTAGTAAAACATGGATATATTACGGATAATGTATGCATTAGTAATACAGCTAGTTAATTAGGCTAGCAATCAAGTTACATTAGTGTAGGTTCCATTGTGACCAATGCTGACTTGTTAGCTTGTTTTCCAGCCACGGAGTCTAATATAAGACTAGTGCGTTTCTAGTAAATGAGACACCCAGAGACTCCCTCAACCGAGAGCCCCGAGGCGTCAAACCCAGTAGTACTACCTTTCATTACCAAGCCAATGTACAACTGTTAATGGTCTAATGTGCGTGGGGGACTTCCGTTTAAGTGTACCATGTACCCATGAGGTATTAAAAAGTCTACAATTATCCAAAAGTTTGTTTGTTGCATGCTTTCCCCCCAAAAGGAGTAAGTAATAAGTGGGGTAGTGAAACTCACCTCGAATGCGGTTCAAATTGAAAGTCAACTGCTTATGTCAAAGTTGTTCTAGTGCCTAAATCATATAAGCAATATAAGTATTCGCTAAGCGATTCCTAGAACCCTTAGTATCCAAACAATTCCCTTGTTTATTTGAAATTTGACCAAAATTTGATGTTTTTATTGACTTTGACCAAAGTTTGATTTGTTGTTGACTTTGACCAAAGTTTGAATTTTTGTTTGACTTTTGACCAAAAGGTCCAAGTTGTTGACTGTTGACTAAAAGGTCCAAGTCTCGATGACCGAAGACCAAAGTTTGAGTTTTGTTGACCGTTGACCAAAATGTTAACATTTGACCAAAATATTGACCTTTGACCAAAATGTTGACTGACGACCGGTTGGTGACTTTTGACCAATTTTCTAGACTTAGAATTATTACATTATATTCCTATAAAGTCAATTTTCATACAATCTTATGGCTAAGTCTAACTTCTACCACTTTCAACACTTCGCAAGTAAGACAAACCACTTAGTCGAATAGTTCTAAGTTGACCCATAAAGTCAAAACTCAATTTACCACAATCAATCTATTACAAATTACTATTATTTTTGCTAACCAATATTCTAATCATCTTTAACAAGTTTTCAATCATCAAAACTGATTTTTCCAACCAACCAAACCTGTGATTAAATTACTAAATAATTGGCACATATTCTTTCAAGTACTAGGTATAACATATATTTTTCTTATAATTTTCGAATTCACAAAAATATATAGAATATTCATACTCTACAACAACCTAATTTCTGTCTCCATTTTAACACAGCATTACACAAATATTTGCCAAAAATTCTATATTTGTCCAATTGATGCAAGACCAATTGGATTATATTCCTACATCAATTTATGACATTACAAAAGTGGAATAACACCCGTATCTATTATCAATCTCAAGTTATACAATTTACAACACAGCTCAGAAACTTTCTCTTTCAATCAGGATTGCAATCCGATTTTGTAAATTAATAAAAACTAGTCAAACAAAGTTCAAAAATTATGATTCTTGACTTTTTGAAAACTAGATTCAAAGTACTTAATCTTAGTATCAAATATCAATTATAATCACCATCGTATCATCAAGTTATACAACCTACAATCGAAAACATAGGATCTGTCAACAATCAGATTCAAACAAAAATTCACAAAAATCATGATTCTTATATCCTTATGATCTTTATCATCAAGGAACCATTTTCTATAATCAAATCTCATGTATTTCACTATTTTACTGTTTATAAAATAATATTTATGTACAAAAGGTTTCCATATTTTCTTTTATGACAAGACACACAATTTCTTTTAAAACCATCAAACTTGATCATCTTTTTATTTCTTATGATTTCATGTGTTTGGATACTCAATCTCACAATCCCAAATCAAAGAAACATAAACAAAATATATTAAACATGCTTACTTACTTGCTTGATCACCAATATTTGTTCCAATAATCACCCAACTTGATTATAATATTTTGAGAGTGTTTTAGAAAAATAAAATGTATGTGTGTGTGTGATGTGATATGGACGGCCAAAAGGGAGAAAAGAAAAGATATAACATTCATTGTTATTTACTCATCATTAACGGAATCATTAAGGCATTTTCAAATTTATTAAACTTTAGGTTATGTCACTTTTTATTGCATGTGACATGTTACATTATATTATGAACATTTTCTAGTAATCATATGTTTTGTACTAATATTTTTGTTACTTGTTATGTAATATATCATATGTTATGTTATTTTAATTATTCACTTCTCTTACAACATATAAGTATACAACAACTAATCATGTAGCATGTAACTCAATTACACCCATCACATATAATACATGCAACATATCATGTGTGACAAATTTATTATAACCTATCATATATTATATCATGTGTGACAAGTTTATTATTCTGGTTATCAATAACTAGTTACTCTCACTTAGGTCACCAATGACACCACTGACTCAATGTATGCATACATGACACTATATGCATGGGAGTTCATTAATTTAGTTAACAGAACTAACTGGGTTTACTGACAGAGTCAACAGGATTTAACTGAGTTTAGTTAACGGAGTTAACCTGAAAATGTCGGGTGTCACATCATCCCCTTGTTGAAAGAATTTTCGTCCCGAAAATTGATATGCTACTAATTACACCAGTAGACTTTCGTCTATATGTTTGGTCTTAGAAAATTCAGTAGACTTCATGAATATATGTTTGTTCACTGTACATTCAGTACGTCAGTAGACTTTCAGTCTATATGTTTGTTCACTGGACATTCAGTACGTCAGTAGACTTTCAGTCTATATGTTTGTTCACTTTAAATTTAGTACGTCAGTAGACTTTCAGTATATATGCTTGTGCCACTAATAATTGGGTAGTGTTACTCGTATTTAAGCATAATTTTCCATTTGTCCCATCATCCCCTTGTTGAAAGAAATTTCATACTCGAAATTTTGATTATGATATACGGAAACTATAACCATAGTTTCTTGATACTGAAAGTGCCTGAACGCTTGACAGTATAAACAAATAGGAAGTGATGAGGCTAACGAGTTTTAATGTTATTGGGAACCAAATGAGATTCAAGTATTCACTTGATTAGAGATATAAAAAAACGAGAGGTTTGTCATAAGAATATCCGATCAATGTTTGTAAAAGTTGATGCATTCAACTACCACTTTTTAAGAGTTTAGGGAAGCCATTGTAATATAAGCATCCATTCATGTATAGAAATTGCAAAATTTCAAAAGTAGTAAAGGAGGTTGAGTCTCGACAGTTCAATCTCATTTCCAAATAAGCTTAGTAATAGGTACGGCTACCATTGCGGAAGTGATACAAATGTTAAGGATTTAGCGGATAAGGATTCTATAGCTCAAGGATATGGTGGTTCATAAAGATGAATTTGTATACAAGAGGTTCACTTACCGATCAAGTCAGGTTATCGATCGAAGAATACTAATACGTCATGTTTCCTATTTTGGTCCATATGGTAATTTGAGATCATGGAACTCAATAATGAGGAAGCTTGTAACTTGTTACAACATCCCAAGATGTTCATAAGATTCGGATCACTATTAGGTTGATTAGCCAAGGTTGAGTTTCCTCTATTCCACACGAGGAACCATTAAGAAAATATACTACTTGACCAATTGAACTACGATTTAGAAGTCCTTTGACTTTTGCTTAAACTATGGCAGCTAGCGTTGTTTTAATCAGGGAGGTATGGTTTATCGGATTGGATCGTTACTCAACATAGTTAAGGTAGTAAATTTTCTTGAAACGATGGTGTTCAATATAAATTTTGAGGTTGATGGCATGGACACGAAGGACAGGTGTCTCGAAACAAAGTGTTATTGAAATTGCTCGTACCAGAATTCCTATCAAAGTAATTTGGTTAAAGTCAAAATTACTCCATTTCTAGGATCATGTGATTTGGAGATACCAATGGAGTTACTTTAAGTGATCGAAGTGAAAAAAAATCCAAGGTGAGTGTCAAATTCATTCTTTGGTAATTGATGTTTTATCAAGGTTCAAAAACGGGACGAGCTCTTCACTCCTAAACAGTGGAGTTAACCTTACAGAAGGGATAAAATGTCATTAGAACCAAACAAGTCGGTGTTATAATCATTTTAACTGAATGAAGTCCAAAATTAGGTATCATTTTGAATATTCGGGAAATACCAAAGACTTGCCATATTTGAAGTTGAAAGGAATGGTCAAAGGTTCGTTTCTTTTCTCTTTATTGTTAATACCCATGATTATAGAGGATTGTGCATTTCCAGTCAAACGAATTATGATTACCCAAAATGGTGTTGCATCCGATAGGAGTTCAGGATAAATTAATAATGGAGATCATGGAAAATAGCTCCCATCTTCAATGAGGTTTTCTGATTGTTTGAAACAAGTCAGAAGTCTTCTTATGTTTGTATTTGTCTAGCCACAAAGGATATGATATGGTTTTAGCCTAAGAGTTTGTCGCTATCACTGAGAATGAGAGACGTTGTTCAACGTTAATGACGTTTAACCAAATGCATATTGCTTATCCAATGGGTTATTTATTTGAGACTGGCCTTAACTAGTTCCAGGTATCGAAAGAAAAGACGTCATCAACTAGCTCGTTCAGCAGGTTTATTCATTAGGTAGGATGGGCATCTAATGTATCTTATTCAGGAATACTAATCATCAGTCACAATGACACGATTTCCCATGCCCTCCGCTCTAGCGGGCATTATGGTTCAAGTCCAACATTGAACAAGGCATATTTAGAAAAGATCTCTCCCAACATGAGCAGATCGTTTCTAGGTCATAAGGTAGCTCTTGTCTCCACCACTTTGGTGCGAATACCGATTCTGGTTAAAGCGAATATAATGCTCAAGGTAGGAAAGTCGCTTAATGATGTTCCCAACATCAACATACTGTTAGCTTTATATATATAGGGTGTTCCGCAGCTAACTCACCACACTAATAGCACATCTTCGGTGGTTCTCAGCTACCAATCCTAACCAAACTGTATATTCCCAGTGTCAAGTGTAACTGGTAAATTTCTCTTCTCCACTTTAGGTAAGAAAACATGAGTATATGTTTTCCATCTAAGACAGACCAATATGAATCCATATGAATACTTGGATGGATGGTTACTCGTCGTTCCTCATGAGTTATGGATCTGAGAAGGGTTTTGATGTGAACGGTCTTACGTCAACTGACATGACTTATTCATGTTAACTATTTGGTCCTCAGTCGTGCGGTATAGCGCACCCTGGAAATAGAAATATGTTGTTTCTTAAACTTTTTTCCTAGGGGAAATAGAAGTCATAATGAGGACACTGTTATTCAGGTTTCATTTAAATTAAGGTTCATCGCAGGCGAAGTCATTATCGTAGTTTGATCGTCTATTGGATAGTATGTCCATCACTTTGCTGTTTGTTTACTAGAAGAAAAGTTCAACCATATGTCTCGTCAATGTCATATTCGTTGTTCTATTGAAGTTTAGGTTTGGTCTTTATCACTTCGTTATGTGCGTGCAAATTGATGGCATTAGCGGGTTCGAGCTTGTACTGAAGAAAAATGGGACGAAATAATTTAGTTTCCTTGACGAGGGCATTCAATAATACTTAGGCTATTCGGGGTTTGACTTAAACTAGGGTGAGTTAGTGCTGGAGGTTTGTATCAAAAACATATTCGCTGTTACAATAGGCACATAAGATGAGTTGCACCATTAGACTTCACATATGATCAAGGCGTTACTTCATATGATTAAGAATCATTGCTCTGTGGCCAAAAACTTTATAGGAAAAAGTTGCGTAGGGAATTCCCCAATCCTTAGGGAGGTTTCTTTAGATCAATGGGTCGAGAGGAAGATTCAACGCTTTATGAAAGGTTACATAACTAAATTACCGATTTCCATGAGTGTTGAGGTAGCACCATACTAGTAGCTAGTTCACGGGGTCAAGATGAGGCGAGTGATTAAAATTGTTTTTGAGAATGTTTGCCTAAGAGGGGTGTTAAAGAAGATATTTCTCAAAGAGTTTCGTTATAGGGTTATGGTTCCATTCGTGCAGTAGGTATTCCAAGTCATCGCATTCTAGTGGAGGTTTGATGGTTTAAATTTTGTTTTCCAATGTCCTTGAGAAAATGGGATTACCTTATGTAAATTTCGTATTATAGAGTTTGTTATGGTCGGAAAAAACAATTTCAAGCTAAAATGGAAGTTAACAATTGGTCAGGGTATGCATATCAACAGGAACTTTTAGCTACGTCGCACAAACATGGTGTTGGTTTACAAGAGGTTCTTAAAACATCGCATACACACTACGGTTAGAGGTCTTTCCACAAAACGCTAGAGAGTTTTTGAATTCAGATTATTTCATAACAAGGTTTGGAAAAGATATCTTAAGCTTGCCAAAATAACTTGCATATTGGTAATTAAATTAAATTTTATTAGGATCTATCTTCAATCGGCTAGTCGCTTCTACCAGTTATAGAACATATTATTCAATTTCTACTAGTGTTGGACGAGTCATGAGAGCTTCCAGCAATGGTGGAAACTTAGGTTTGAGATTCACGGACTATGACCACACTATAGGATTCATCAGGATTCACATGCACCATAAATTATTATTAAGTGAGCACCCAAAATAATAATTCGGTTTACATGATCAGCCCAATTCCTCCAACCATGCGTCAAGTTGTCCTTTAGTTTGGATTGTTGAGTACAAAGTGATAATAATCATGAAAAGGTCAGCAAAAAGACTTTTTATTGATCTTACATATATCAGTTCAGAGTTTCACCCAAAAATTTGGTTGGGAATAGATTATCCGAGTATTCACTCGTGTCTAACACACTAAGAGTTCACCTTTACAGATGGCAGAAGAATACATGTTCGTGAAGAAAACATGCAATCGAAGTATGACTTAGACATAAGCTAGAAACAAAGTGAAGTAAACATTTTTTTCCCTCTAAGTCAGAATAGACTTTGAGTGTACCATAACCAAGATGTTTTCAGTTGTGCAGTCAATCTACTCTTCCAGCAGCATCGACTAATCAAATGAGCGCGGGGCTCAGGAATGAAAATTATGGCATCTCAATGCGGATGAATTTCTATAAAAACAATTTCCTTCAAGGGTGTGTCTCACCCGAGACTCATGTTTGGAGTTTGGAGTGGAGTATGGCTACCAAGTTTAGGATACTCAAGATGGTAGATAGATAAGAGACTCACTTCCGACATACCCAACTCTTGAAGAGGTAATACTCGTTTGGCGTTGCCCGTGCAAGGGCCTAAGATGACTCATCATTCTAGATGATGTCGTTGCTATATTCAAGCCGGTATTTCCTTGGCTCCAATGATGTGAGAATGGGTGATGGTTCCGATGTGACAACAAGAGTGGCGTGCTCCTTATCCGTGGATAATGTTGTGGATGATGTCGACATACCCGTATGGCATTGTAGAGTTAAGTGGTTATGTACTAACATACTACGTACCCCAAGTACAGAATAAATGTGTATGCAAATGCATGATTAATATGCTTGTCGTAAATGAGTGTAGAAGGTAAGTGCGAAATCAATGTGGTGCGAAAACTACGCGTACACATATGCAGTGCATGCATGAATGAAATGTATGTCTGGGTTTGTAAGTATTAAAACTAACACAAAGCTTTGAGAACAGTTATAGACTGGTTTTTGAAAACAAACCTAGTTCACTATAACCAATGGCTCTGATACCAATCTGTCACACCCTCAATTTTCGACTAACGGGGTTTTACCGTGAGGCGCGTGACATACTAGCCATGTGTCATAACGAACAACCAATTTATAATGGAAAATATTTGAATATTATTGCTCATCATAAATGAGGTAAGTACATTTACAATAAAGTTTTTACATTTGCGGAAGCGTATAATTTACGAAAACATTTAAAAACCCAGAGTGCATGTCCAGACGCCCAGACATAACATTTCATTAAAGACTCCCAGCATAATTCGATGCTTAGTGGGATCCATGCATCCTAGACTCATTTCAACTTCGCACGTGCACCTTAAATACCTGAGAAAGACATGCTAAAACGGGTCAACACAACGGTTGGTGAGTTCACAGGTTTGAGTTTAAAAACAAGTTTGTCAAACAAACCATTTAGTAAGTAAACAGTGTAAGTAGTAAAGCATGGATATTTTACGGATAATGTATGCATTAGTAATACCGCTAGTTAATTAGGCTAGCAATCATGTTACATTAGTATAGGTCCCATTGTGACCGAGGCTGACTTGTTAGTTTGTTTGCCACCCACAGAGTCTAATATAAGACTAGTGTGTTTCTAGTAAATGAGACGCCCGACGACTCCCTCAACAGAGATCCCCGACGGGGTTCGTCAAACCCAGTAGTACAACCTTTCATTACCGAGCCAATGTACAATTGTTAACGGTCCAATGTGCGTGGGGGACTTCAGTTTAAGTGCACTATGTACCCATGATTTATTAAAAAGTCTACAATTATTCAAAAGTTTGTATGTTGCATGCTTTCCCCCCAAAAGGAGTAAGTAAAAAGTGGGGTAGTGTAACTCACCTCGAATGCAGTTCAAATTGAAAGTCAACTGCTTATTTCAAAGTTGTTCTAGTGCCTAAATCATATAAGCACTATAAGTATTCGCTAAGAGATTCCTAGAACCCTTAGTATCCAAACAATTCCCTTGTTTATTTGAAGTTTGACCAAAATTTGACTTTTTGTTGACTTTGACCAAAGTTTGACTTGTTGTTGACTTTGACGAAAGTTTGAATTTTCTTTTGACTTTTGACCAAAAGGTTCAAGTTGTTGACCGTTGACTAAAAAGTCCAAGTCTCGATGACCGAAGACCAAAGTTTGAGTTTTGTTGACCATTGACCAAAATGTTGACATTTGACCAAAATGTTGACTGACGACCCGTTGGTGACTTTTGACCAATTTTCTAGACTTAGAATGATTACATTATATTCCTAATCATAAGAATCAAGTAATGTACACTTAGCTAATTTTCATACAATCTTATGGCTAAGTCTAACTTCTACCACTTTCAACACTTCACAGTAAGACTAACCACTTAGTCGAATAGTTCTAAGTTGACCCATAAAGTCAAAACTCAATTTACCGCTACAAATCACTATTATTTTACTAACCAATATGCTAATCATCTTTAACAAGTTTTCAATCATCAAAACTGATTTTTTCAACCAACCAAAACCTATGATTAAATTACCAAATAATTCAAACGTATTCTTTCAAGTATTAGGTATAACATATATTTTTCTTATAATTTTACAATTCACAAAAATATGCAGAATATTCATACTCTACAACAACTTAATTTCTGTCTCCATTTTAACACAGCAGTACACAAATATTTGCCAAAAAATCTATATTTGTCCAATTGATGCAAGACCAATTGTATTAGATTTCTACATCAATTTATAACATTCAAGAAGTGGAATAACACCTATATCTATTATCAATCTCAAGTTATACAATTTACAACACAGCTCAGAAACTTTCTCTTTCAATCAGGATTGCAATCCGATTTTGTAAATTAAAAAGAACTAGTCAAACAAAGTCCAAAAATTATGATTCTTGACTTTTTCAAAACTAGATTCAAAGTAATTAATCATAGTATCAAATATCAATCATAAACACCACCGTATCATCAAGTTATACAACGTACAATCTAAAACATAGGATCTGTCAACAATCAGATTCAAACAAAAAGTCACAAAAATGATGATTCTTATATCCTTATGATCTTTAATCATCAAGGAACCATTTTCTATAATCAAATCTCATGTATTTTATTATTTTACTGATTTATAAAATAATATTTATGTACAAAAGATTTTCATATTTTCTTTTATGACAAGACACACAATTTCTTTTAAAACCATCAAACTTGATCATCTTCTTATTTCTTATGATTTCATGTGTTTGGATACTCAATCCCACAATCCCAAATCAAAGAAACATAAAAAAAAATATAATAAACATGCTTACTTATTTGCTTGATCACCACTATTTGTTCCAATAATCACCCAACTTGATTATGATATTTTAAGAGTGTTTTAGAAAATTAAAATGTATGTGTGTGTGATGTGATATGGACGGCCAAAAGGGAGAAAAGAAAAGCTATAACATTCATTGTTATTTACTCATCATTAACACAATCATTAAGGCATAATCAAATTTATTAAACTTTAGGTTATGTCACTTTTTATTACATGTGACATGTTACGTTATATTATAAACATTTTCTAGAAATCATATGTTGTGTACTAATCTTTTTGTTACCTGTCATGTAATATATCATATGTTATGTTATTTTAATTATTTACATCTCTTACAACATATAAGTATACAACAACTAATCATTTACGCCCATCACATATAATACAAGTAACATATCATGTGTGACAAATTTAATATAACTGATCATATATTATAACATGTGTGACAAGTTTATTAATTTAGTTATCAATAACTAGTTACTCTCACTTAGGTCACCATCGACACCACTGACTCAATGTATGCATACATGACACTATATGCATGGGAGTTCATTAATTTAGTTAACAGAACTAACTGGATTTACTGACACAGTCAACAGGATTTAACTGGGTTTAGTTAACGGAGTTAACCTGAAAATGCCGGGTGTCACGTGAATAGTGCAGAGTCGTCTGATTTGAAAGAAATAAAGAAGAAGGTGAAGGTGTAAAATCGATAAAAATTTAATAAAACAACCAAAGAGACCTATTTATAACGATCACAGTTAATGCGATGGGAAGGTTACAATGGAGAAAGAAACAAAGGGTCCAGAAGGAATGTGCCACACCACGTGGAAAAACCGAAAAAGTGAAAAAGGAGGTATAGTAGCGTACTGTTGACTGCCGGCACAGACGTCACATCAACCATACGGCGCCTGCGACCCTGTCACATCGTCCTTTTTTATGTTTATCTTCAAATAGAAATATCTCCATGAAACAAGCAAAAATTCAAAATACCCACAAAATTTCTTAAGTCCAAAATTTCACCGGCATAAAAGTTCACACGGAAGAAACAATGGACTTGGGGGACATGATATAGAGGTAGGGTAGTGAAAAGATTCAAATACCCATGAAAGAATAACTGTGGGTCATCTAGAACTTCCTCAGAAGCCACCCGCATAACATTCTCACCACCCGCATAACTTAAGTCAGAGAAAGAAAAAAGAACAATTCGAGAGACCACCTGCAGGTTAATCAAGACGTCCTCAGAAGTCATCTGCAGGGTATTCCTTCCACGCGCAAAGATGACTAGAGGGTGACATCAGCAAATAAACTATAACTAACTTCCTTCTAGAAGATTGACGCAAACATCTTTCCTTGGAAAGCACATGCTATAGCAGCCAATTGGAGAAGGACAGCTGGCAAGGTTGTTATAACCGTGCTCGTGGTCATTTATCTTGTCCTATCGTATGCGGACACATGTCCAGATTGTTACAAAAAGCATCTTCTAGAAATGGACAGTTGCACCAATAATATTCTATTACCCTCCGGCTATAAATACCTTTCTTCATCACCATAAGGTATTCATTCACACCTCACATATTACATCAATTACTTAAAGTATTTTCTCTCTCTGAAACGTTAATTATTCTCACGTTGGTGGGTGGCTACGGGAACCCCCCCCCCTCTTGTCCTTCGCGTAACGAGCTAACGGTGTTCTGTTTTGCAGGTTTCCGTCATCGGACTTATAGAGTTGAGCTTATACCATCGTTTTGTTAGTTATTTAAGCTATATCTGTGGAACCATATGTCTAGCCTATCCAGGGTTGGATCTTTTCTTCTTCAACGAGATAAATGAAATTATTGTGAGAAGTCATATCAAACAATCAAAATTTTTGGTTTTATTTTCTCTTTTTATTAATTACAAGGGTACAATGGTAAACATTCAAATTGCTATATTTGGAATTGAGTTAAATTAATTAGAAGTTTCACATTTTAGTCATATTAACCTACACAGACATACAAATTATTCATATTAATCTACACAGACTATACTATTAACCTACACTGATCATAATATTAATCTACACATTATTCATATTAACATACATATTATGTGTAAACTATAATATGTAACAAATCTCAATTTACAACAAATATACATACGCAACTAAAAATTTCCCTACATAGATTGATTGTAAAATACTTAAAATTAATAATACTTGTAAAAAGATGAAATTTGTACCAGCATAATCTTACATTCCACCAACACACATTTAATCATACATAGATTTGTATATTTTTTTATGCATAAAATATGAAACTTTATTGTTATTTACGTAATTAAGCTAAATTTGGAAGAGATTTAATAATTAAGCTAATTAAATTTAGTAGATTACACAACAAATATTGACCATTATATCTTTCATCATTAAAACTTTCCATATCAGTTTCTAATTTATTACATAATTGCCGCTATAAACTTGGACAATTGATTTGACCAAATCAATGGTTCAAGATCACTTCTCGCACTTCTCGAAATAATCTCATTTCTCTTCTGAACCACCCCCTATAATCTTATGTGTAAACTATATTATATCATGGTACATACGACCAAAACAAAATTCTAATTTTATATAACTTGAAGATTTTATAAACTTTTTAAAATAATTACAATATAAAAATTTGAATTTTGTTCTCGTTAATTTGAATATGTTATTACTATAGTTTTAATAACTAATTTTTTTACATCTTACGTGATAACCTTTCTATTTTATACGTATATGTTAGTTATCACTGCATTACGTGATAGGTCTTGTGTGTATTAACAATACATAATTAAGTATTTTATTTATACAACTCCATTATATACGATTTAAAATACACAGAACGTAAAAGCAATTGACAAGACAAGGCAGAGAAACTACACATGTCATGGAAGATTTGAACTTGGAAGCTACAAAATATTAAAACAACGAAAGACTTCACATATAAAGTCGATACTCAGTAAGTTTCCATCTTGATCTTCTAGACCTGCAAGAAATCAACACATGTAATAATCATGTTAAAAAAAATGGGTTAAGACACAAAATCAAACATATATATAGGTAAGCGGATTAGTTCCTTTGATATCTTGAAGTGGCTTGTCGTATGAAGAATACGAATTGAAGAAAAAACAGACTCGATGACCTGATGACCTTTTTTAGTTACTCTGAATAAAGTAATTATCCTAAAACAAAATACAAATAGAGTTAATATTCTTGTAAAATTTGGTGAATATAGTAACTCTACTTATCTATTGTTGTTGCTTGATATTAATTACTCTACATTACCTACAATAAAGTGAGATTGAGTAAAAATAATTATGGTACCTGAAAAGTGTAGCATAATTATTATTACTCTATTCGTATCATTAGGGTAGCATGATAACTCTACTCAGAGTAACCATGACATTGCATTTTTTCTTCGCTTCCTATCCATCACACAATAATTTCATTTGTTTATTAACTCACCCGTGTAATAATAAGAATCATTACAAAAGGGTTCTGTTAAATATACCAAAAAATATTCATATATATTTGAGTGGGATGCCGGCCATAAAGCGACAGAAGTTGTGGTCCCCACGTGGCAGAGAAAAAACCTGCTTTTAAGGATCCCTTCCCTCTTTATTAATTTTAAAGTCTTTTTCCCATTAAATGTCTACTTTGGTGTTTCTAATCCGTCCTTTAGGGGCCCACCTATGTAGTATTACATGCCAAAGTTGATATTTTATATGCAAAAAAAGTTGTGTAATTTATATACTTTTTAATTCTCTTAATTTTTTTATTCAAACATAATAACTCCCACACCACCTTCTATATTAATACAAAACTTTTATTTTGTATGAGAATTGCAATTGAAAATATAAGATAATTATGGATCTAAATTATATTGTATAACTAAAAAAATTGACGGATTCAAGAAGTTTAACATAATGTAATTTTTTTTACCAAAAAGTGATGTATTGTTTTGGATAAGCAAGTTATCGACTAAAACGTGAAAAATGAGTATCTGATACTGAATAACACGACTTCAATGTTGGTGTCTGCAACTTCAGCCTGTCTTCAGTTTACATGACTTAATGGTTTTAAAAGTGGTTGAATGTGAATTATAAGTATAAACATTCAATTTTAAACCACTTTCCAATGTCAAAACAGATGGATGCTTCACGCCTCTCTCTCTCTCTCTCTCTCTCTCTCTCTCTCTTTAATACTTTTGTTGTTTTATAAAACTAAATGCATTGTCACCTCTGTTTTATTATGGGTTCTGTTAAATATACCAAAAAATATTTATATATTTGAGTACATTTTAGAAGACTAGTAATATTCATAATTGTATAATAAAATATTTAATATACTATTATTAATACTAGTATTGCAAAAAACTAATTACAATAGCCTTTAAAAAAACCTAATTAAAAAATAGATATTAGTAGTTTAAATAATTATTATGTAATGATTAGTAGTTATATTTAAATAAAATAGAATAAAAATGATGATTGATATGATTAGTAGTTGATTGAATGATTAGTAGTAGATTAATAGGGTTGACTTGGTATACCAAATAAAAACTTTTGGTATATTTAAAGCCCCCATTACAAAATTAACAATTTATTTTCTCTCAATAATTTTAGTCTAGTGCAAAGTTTTATAATAATATATATTTTGTAAATTTATAGTAAAAGTTCATATCTTTTAAATGGATTACTTAGAGCACCCACAGCACCTAATATAGAATGATATATCAGGTGCTTGTTTGTAAACTTCTCGGCGGACGAAGTGATCATGATGCCCTTATCTCATATTCATATATAAATATTATATATATATAATTAAAATATTTTTCTGTTAAGGTTTGTGAATGTTTGGTATTACGGAAAAAAGTGAAGTTTCTTAGATATGACGTTTGGCGGTTTGCGAAGTTGCATTAATAGCATTAGACTGAGGGGTGTGGGGGCTTCAAAGGGGGCGCTAGAGCCCCTCCGCTCGCGCCCCCATGCGCTAATACCACACCAACAGGGGCGCTAGAGAGGCGCTATGGATAGCCGTGAGCATGGTAGCTGTTGGGAGAGAGGAGGGCACAATTTTTGAGGGTTTTTCACCCGTTGGGGTGTTTGACCAGCCGAAAAAACAAAAAAAAAATATTTTCTATAAACTTCACACCATCACCCAAAATCAATTCATCTTCTCAACTTTTTTTAAAAAAAATGGCTGAAAATTGGTTCCCAAACCTCGATTCAGATTATCTTGACGACGATTCATTGAACACGTTTATGGGTTTCTCACCGCACCAACCGATGTTTTATTCGGAGCCACAAGAATCATCCGGCTTTCAACCATCCAACACACAACCGTCTCCTAACTTTGTTGTTCCGGAGACACAAGAATCACAAGGTGAAGCTCCGGAACCAAAAAGACGCGTCCACCGGAAAAAACCAGTTGCAACGGACGGGTCGGAACCGGCTCCGGCTCCGACGACGAAACGGAAAACCACTCCGTGGTCATCGGATGAGAAGGAAGCCTTGTTTCGGGCTTGGATAGCCATTTCTGAGGATCGGCATTGCGGTAATTGTTTTAACGTTTTTATTTTAGATTTTTAATAAAAAAGTTAAATGGAAATCTAATTTATTTATTCATTTTGCAGCCGACTACCAACAGAGAAAGATTTTTTGGACAAAGGTTAGGGAGACGTTCCACATGCTCGTTGGGAGTACAGAGCGGAACGCCGATATGATTTCGGGTCGGTGGTCCGAAATCAGAAAATTTGTCGGCTTGTTTACTAATCTTTTCAACAGGAACAGCGGTCTTATGAGACCAAGTGGCAGTGATAATTTGGCGGTTTACAATTTCACGGTCGAAGAGTGGAAGCAGGAGTGTTTGCGGAGGTATGGGGTGGTGAAGACGTGGGACGATTTAAAGTTGTGGGACAGGTTGAAAAAGTGTTCCAAGTGGGTTGAGCTGGTGGCGCCGGACTTGGATGCGGAAGTAGGGCCGAAACAGACTAAAACTAGTTCGTCTGGAGCGTATAGCACTTCAACCGGGTCGGATTGCCGCGTTAGATTCGACCTAAACATTGCGGAGGAGGAAACGTCTTCACCACCGAGGAGGCGGCCATTGGGAAGGGACGCCAAGGGGAAAAAACCGGCTGAGGGGGAAGCCGTAAACATCGCCAATCTTGTTGAATCCCTCAATAAATTCAACAAAACCATGGAGGTGGTCTCTTATGACAAAAAGGAAAAAACTTGAATGAGAGATTTGGACATTCTTACTAGAGACTTCAGTCACCTCCATCCGGTCGATCAAATGCTAGTGGAAAAGCAAAAGGAACATATCCGAAAAAGGTTGATCGAAGAAGACCAAGTCGAAGAATAAGAAGAATGTTTCTTTTTAGTACTTTAATTTTTATTTTATTTTTTTGTTGGTTTTTTAATTTTTAGTTATTAATATGTTTTTTTATTAATGTGTGTTTTTTTAATAATATATGTGTTTTTTTAATAATATGTTCGAATATATTTATAAAAAAAATAAAAAAAAAAACTTCGCTGGAGCCCCTACTGGAGCCCCTCCACACCAGGGGTCAGGGGCTCCAACATCCCCTTATCCAGTTTCTCTCTCTGCCACACGTCATAATATTATCCCCTTAGTCTTGCTGGTGCCCTTAATTATAGGTCATGTACCCTTTTGTTTTCATTTATATAAATAGTTAAATAACATAAAATATTCATATGAATATCGTACGTATATACCTTATTTAAGTCCTTATATACCTTATTTAGGACCTTGTGAAGAAGTCCTTAACTACTTATACGATTTGATCAGATTGGCCTTGTTTAAGATCTTGTCAACGAAGTCCTTCACATCCAGAATAACCTCGTCGGATTCCGGCAACTCAGGGAAGAGGTAGAAAGCATGAAACATGTTTGGGTAGTCCACCAAGTATGCTTCTTTCCCGGAGTTCTTGAGCCAGTCGTAGTACCCAGTCTGCCGGTCCCGTAAGATATCATACCCAGACGTAACCACCAAGGCAGGTGGTAAATCGATTTTCGATATGTCCGTAGCATTCGGCCCGTTAACATTTATGAAAGGATCATCCCGATTGTGCGGTTCATCTAGCGGCATGAATGCGTTCCATAACCAATCTGTCCGTTTCAATGTCAGCAGAGGTACTGTTCCATTCAGCCGTATCTCAGAATCTGTTCGCTCCTCGCCCCCAAAGAATGGCTGGATCACCAACAACCCGAGTACCTTCAAATCAATATGATATGCATCAGCAACCTTAATTACTTCTTATAAAGTACAAATGGGATCCATGTCAAGTTAACTATGAAAAACGAGGATCTACTGGTTATAAAGTCAACAGATGAATGTTGGTACTAGAGCATATATGAGCCGACGTTCATGACCAGGCTTAAGTTGTTTGAACAATATTTCTATATCTCTAAGAGTCGTGAATAGATTTTTAAACTCGAGCTTGGCTGGTTATATTATTTTACATATGTATTTAAATAGGTTTATTTATATATATTTTTAAGTTTATTATTATTTATTACATAATACGTATTCTTTGTTCTTTAAATCATATTTTTGTGTATAATAATAGTTGTTATGTATATATAACATATTAAATAAAAATTATATAAATAATAAAGTTATTTTTGCTCGTCAACCGCTAGTGAAGCTCAGGCTGGAGCTCGTTTGTTAAACAAGCTTATTTTTATAGGCTAAGCGTACTTGGAGTCGTTGGAAGATGACTTGGGAGGCTCTTTCAGCAACATAATGAGTAATGTGTGCGCCAGCACTATCACCACCGAAAAAGCAGCGTGAAATATCTGCATTCTCCGGTAACCATTTCGACCAATTCTCTTCAACGTCAAGAAATTTCAGAACATC
Source organism: Bidens hawaiensis (assembly GCF_021521415.1). NCBI lineage: Eukaryota > Viridiplantae > Streptophyta > Magnoliopsida > Asterales > Asteraceae > Bidens > Bidens hawaiensis. Next base: position 120,758 of record NW_027494971.1, read on the forward strand.
AAGACAATCGTCATGTTGCGCGGGTGTCGGTTTTCGGGTGTAAGACGATAGTCAACAGAAACGACTATCGCGGGCAATTCTCTTGCGAACTTGTAGCAAACGTTGGTGTACCTCGAGGCGTCTGCCGTGAAGCCCATAAATCCACCACCGTGAAAGAACACCAAGACCGGAAGACTTTCTGCAGCGTGCTGTGTGGGGACAAATACGCGGAACCAGAGCTTACGTTCTTTATCCACCACGACATCATGTGTCGTGATACCGTTGATTGGTTCGGATGATGCGGCATCTCGGGGAGTAATAAAGTTGATAAAACAGCGGTTCACTTGGCCTTCTTTGAGGGTAAGGAGGTCGAACAGAACTTCGATTGTCCATATTTGAATTCGTGTTATCAAGGGCAAGGACAGAGATTTTGGACTTTTCGTTTTAGATTCCATTGAGAGAGAGAGAGAGAGAGAGAGAGTTAGTTAAAGTTTAAGGTGTGAGGAAACTAAACAAACTTGGTGTGTATTTATAAGGCAAAACCCATACAGAAATTTGTAGGTTTTAAAAACGTGTGGATATGAACCGTAATTTTTTTTTTAAAGATTAAAAGCCTAATTAAATATCAAGAGTTACGTAGCATTAAACTTTGGACCAGCAAGGAATCGATAGAGAATTGAGCAGCGGGGTGAAGCAATTGTAGGTTTTCAATCAAATATCCCAAGGAGTTGTTTTACAGATATCCAACAGGAGCGACTCAATCATTTTAGGTGACCAAAGGAGTGATTTTACAGATAGAATCAAGTGTCAACTCAACGATAGGGTTTTAGCAAAATCAAGCGTAGTCATTGTCAACAAAGCAAAAAATATATATAAATGCCAGTTAGATGTTTAAAAAAGAGAGAGAAATATAGACTAGTATCTACTACTGATGGGAGCACGTATTAAAGTTCAAACAAGGTTTAAGAGTTAATTAACGTGGCTTAAACTCTTCTTCAGCCACATGATTCAAATCCATAAATGAGATAAAGCTTCTAGAATATGTTATGTTTTACTATATATAGAGGCTTTATGTGTTTATTTTGTGTGTTTGTAAGGTGTTTTCACCCACCCAAGGGGAACTCATCTTGGGTGAGGTCGGTTCTTTGTTATCAATATAAATCTTTTAACCGACAATGAGATCGTTCACTATACTTATTATATTTACATTATTTTGTTCGGTCGTTTGAATTCACCGCACCCGTCTCGACACTTTATCAAGAGCAAAACCGTTCGGTGGTCGTTTTGGGACCTACAATTGGTATCAGAGATGGTCGAATCTTATAATTCAACTTTGCTCTTGATATTCGGGTTCTATTTCCGCTATTACCCGAATCGAGACATTAAAACCCGTTGATGTGTTGAAAATAAAGTTGAAGATCTTGGAAATAAAGTTGGAAATAATTGTGCTAGAAGTTCGTCTTTGTAGATCCAGTGTTTCGGGACCATTCCGCCATGCGCCGAAATTCCGGCGAGCCTACAGTTCTCCCCGGCAACGATTTTAGAGATTGGAGATGTTAAAATCAAACTCCGACATGAGAGTAGGTTATCTCTTATTGTTCAAGGAGGTCGGTTTTTCGGTGAAAAGTGAGCAAAAAAATGAAGTTGTGGCTCGTGGTGGGAGCTCCTTGTCTAGTGAACGATTTTCGACGGATAGGTTTTGAAAGCTCCGGTGAACGGTTCTGGCAGAAGTTAACAGTCTTCGAAGATAATGTATTTGAGGCTACAAGATAGGTGGCGGCTATAGTTGGCTGGGTCACTGGTGGTTGTCGGTTTTCCGACAGTAGTTATGGTGGTGATGTGAGAGAGTCATGGGGTTGTTTGGAGTGTGAATAACCGGAGCTTGATTTTCCCCACAAAAGGTAACGAGTAATTAAGGCTGCCGGAAGAGGTTTATCCGGCTGAAAATGTTGCCGGTGACATGTAGTGGTTGGTGCAAGGTGGAGAGGTGGTCATAGATGGAGTGAGAAAGAAAAACAACGGCGGAGGCGGCAGTTACTTGATAGCCGTGGTGGTTGTGGTGATCGGAATACAAGCTCCGGCGGCCGGTAACCGGTGATAGGTTTTCCAGCACGGGTCATCGGTAAAGTGGTTGGCGGGAGCCTGATAAGGTTCCATCTCTTTGTTTGTTTTATTTTTGTGTGCCCTAATCAAAATCATTTACATGATCTGGGCTTATGTGGATGTGGACATTTGGGCGTGTTGTATATGGGCTGAATATGTTGGGTTGTGGGCTGAAACTAATTATGAACTAGCTCACTACTTTCCTAACTGGGCTGCCAATATTATATTTTTAGGCAAGATGTATGTAAGTTAATATTTGGCACAAAATGGTTGAGATTATATTTGTTGATGATGTTTGGGGTTGACCAAACTGAAGAAAGTCAAATTTGCTCGGGTTTTCGTCATTCTTGAACCGTGTTCAAAGCATGTTATTTCTATATTATTTTTTCAATGCGTTCGAGAATTTCGATCCGCGAGGTGAACTTTGAACAAACAAAATACGAATTTGGACTTAAAGAGGAAATAGCAAGCTTTGTTCATTTGATCATTGTCCCCGGTGGATCAACCTTTAAGAGGTGATTGAGAGGCGTCGGCTTTATCGGGCTGATTTGTGAAGATGTGAGACACGGTTCGACAAAGTTTTGATATTATAAGTCAAGAGTGTGATTGTAAGGCCAATATTTGTGACTTATGATATCAAATTACTAAACCCGTTCAAATATATTATGGTCAAGTTAATAATAAAGTGGCACGAAATCCGGATACGAGACGAGAGCCTCGACACGCGTTTAACTTCAACGGGATAAGGCTTCTAGAATGTTTTACTATATATAGTGGCTTTATGTGTGTATTTTATGTGTCTTTGTAAGGTGCTTTCAACCACCCAAGGGTAGCTCACCTTGAGTGACGTCGGTTCTTTGTTATCAATATAAATCTTTTAACTGATAACGAGATCGTTCACCATACTTATTATATATACATTATTTTGTTCGGTCGTTTGAATTTACCGCACCCGTCTCAACACTTTATCAAGAGCAAAACCGTTTAGTGGTCGTTTTGGGACATACAATTATTGTAGAGCCAAAATTTGTGACTTGCGATATCAATATGTCGAAACTCGTTAAATATCACTACAAAAAAATTGGCCTAAAACAACCTTTATTTCACAAAAAAAGCTGCATTATCTGAAGTTGCATTAGACCTAATGCAACTTTTTTGTTAGATATTGCAGCTGTTTCTTTCAAATGCAACCATTTAAAAGTGTTGCATTTGAAAGAAATTGTTGCGTTATCTAATAAAAAGGTTGCACTAGATCTAAAGCAACTTCACCTAATGCAACTTTTTTTGTGAAATAAAGGTTGCCTTAAGCCAATTTTATTGTAGTGTATATTTGGTCAAGGAAATAACTAAAGCAGACGTGAATTCCGAATCCGAGACAACAGATTCGACACACGTTTAACTTCAACGGGGAGAAAGCTTCTATATTATGTGTTAGAGTATAAAATATTGACATGTTGTCTTTGTTTATGCCTGTGTTATGTATGGTGTTTTCACCCACCCAAGGGGAGCTTACCTTGGATGAGGTCGGTTCTTTGTTATCAATATAAATCTTTTAACCAACAATGAGATCGTTCGTTTATATCTTATCGTTATATTATTTATGTTCGGTCGTTTGAATTCACCGAATCCGTCTCGACATGTTTATCGACAGCTAAACTGTTCGGTGGTCGTTTTGGGACCTACAATTGGTATCAGAGCGGGTCAAATCTTATGATTCAACTTTTCTCTAGATATTCGGGTTTCTATTTCCGTTATTACCCATATCGGGACGTTAATTTCTTGAAGTTTTTGAAGATCCGTTGAAGTTTTGGAAATAAAGTTTGATGTTTGAAAATAAAAGTTTGAAGATTTGGAGAAATAAATATGCTCAAAGTTCGTCATGGATTTGTAGATCCAGATTCACAATTGTACAAAGGTTCGAAGTCCATGGTGATGTGTTTCCATTTCCATTCAGGTATCTCCAAAGGCAGCATTTTCCTATAAGGCTTATGATGCTCTGCTTTAACTTGTAAACAAGTTAGGCACTTACTGACATAATCTACCACATCATTCTTCATTCCTGGCCACCAGTAGTCTCTTTACAAATACTGATACATCTTGGTGGATCCTGGATGAATCGAGTATCTCGACTTGTGAGCTTCATCTAAGATTCGACCTCTGAGATTCCCATGGCGTGGAATCTATATACGGTCAAACCTAATCTTAATACCATGAATGCTTTCCATCAGTTCGTCTTGTTTCCCTACAATTCTTTCCTTCTTCATTAGTCCATCATCTACAAGCACCTCAGACTGTACCTTGATGATTTCTTCAAAGAGATCCGTGCTAACAACCAACTTATACGACTTCACTGTTGCAAGGACTTCCTCATTCTTACAGCTAAGCGCGTCAGCGACCACATTCGCTTTTCCAGGGTAATACTTGATATCGCAGTCGTAGTCCTTTATCAACTCTAACCACTTTCTGTGTCTCATGTTCAGCTCTTTCTGCTCAAAAAAGTACTTTAAACTTTTATGGTCTGTGTAAATAATACACTTAGTCCCATATAGATAATGTCTCCATATCTTGAGAGCATGCACACTAACTCTAAATCATGCGTTGGATAAGTACTTTCGTGAACCTTCAACTATCTGGACGCATAAGCTATAACCTTTCCTCGTTGCATCAACACGCAACCTTTCCCATGATGCAAAGCATTAGTACAAACAACCAAATCCTCATCACCATACGGTAAAGCAAGGATTGGAGCTTGTATGAGTCTTTTCTTCAATTCCTCAAAAGCTTCTTCTTGAAACTTACCCCAACCGAATACTACTGACTTTCGGGACATACAGTCAACGGTGCGGCTATCGTGGAGAAGCCATCGATGAATCTCCTATAGTAGCCAGCCAACCCTAAGAAGCTTCGTATATCCGTCGGGTTTTGCGGAGTCTTCCAATTTGTTATCGCCTCAATCTTAGCTGGGTCAACGGTAATCCCTTCAGGATTGATCACCTGATCTAGAAACTGCACTTCACGCAACCAGAATGCGCATTTCAAAAACTTAGCATACAATTTCTCTTCTTTCAAAACCTCCAATACTTCCTTCAGATGCTCGGCATGATCAGACTCGCTCTTTGAATATATCAATATATAACCAATGAAAACGATACCTGACTTATCCAACATCGGCCGACACACCCTATTCATTATATCCATAAATGTTGCAGGAGCATTCGTTAGACCGAATGACATCATGCGGAACTCGTAGTGTCCATACCGCGTCTGAAACGTTGTTTTAGGGATGTCTGGCTCTCACTACGTGAAAATTGACCTTTGGTCACACGAAAAAAGTGTGGCCGTAGGCCTTTAGCCACACACATTTGTTCAGGTCATATGTGACCAACGGTCGTGACACTGTGGGAATGATATGGCCACACACAATTTTCAGTGGCCTTATGTGGTTATAAGTGTGGCTAAAGGGTACATGCATTAATTGCTGGCCATCAAGAAGCCTCTCCAATAAGTGTGGCTAAACGGTAGAAAATGGTCACATGACTATTTACTATGAGTGACCATTGCACGTATAGAGCCACATGAATTCATGTTTCAGCCACATGAGTTTTATAATAATGTGGCCAATAGGGTTGTGTTAAGCATGCATTGTGACATATACCGTGTCGATATAGCAAAGCAATGGCCACTTAAATTTAATAATAGTGTGGCTAATTATATTATATATACACTGATTATTACATTAAAAGTGGCTAAAAATGTTTACTTGCCACTCAAACACTCCTTTGTAGATTATAGTGTGGCTATTGTCTTATCGTTTGTCACGCATAATGCTTTTCGTAATTTAAAGTGTGGCTATTATCAAACTTTTGGTCGCACATAGTGAGGTATTGTGTGGCTAATCATATCATATAGACACTGGAGGATATTGTCAATGTGGCTAAAAATGTGAACTTGCCAGTCAAACACTCTTTTGTAGTTTGTGGTGTGGCCATTGTCTTACCGTTTGTCACACATAATGCTTTTCCTAATTTATAGTCTGGCTATTGTCAAACTTTTCGTCACACATAGATAAATGTGGCTAAATGTGTCTTACCGGATTTAGTTTTTTATTATATTTTAAAATGGATTATAAAAAAATCAGTTTTTTAACCTGCTAACAATGCATAATATAAATATTTAAAAGCATAACTTTATAAATGTAACTAAACACATTAGCATCAAATCAAAACTTGTTTTTTCATAAGTTTAACAAACCTAATAACATAAATTCAAAACGGGTTTACATTAACAAACCTTCATTAATAAGTTATAAATTCAAAATATTTAAAACTACTACTAATTACTACCGACCTCAAACTTTCTCATAAACTTATCAAATTGTTTTTGCCTCCTTTCTTCATTTTCCTTAAGTTCTTTTTCCATTTGTTTCATTCGTTGCACTCGTTCTTCCAACTCGTTTCTTGACTTCCTTTCATTTTCTAGTTCTTTTTCCATTTCGGCTCTAACTTTTTGAACCTAAAATTGTTAAAATATTAGCATCATAACTATACATCATCTGTATAAAATAAAATGTAAAAGTTAAATATGGAAAACTAAAACAACCAAGCAGATATAAATAATTAACTAATATATTACCCGAAAACGAGCACACATACGAGCGATCACATTCTTTGGCACCATTCTGAATGTAGCCCAAGGTTCATCATAGTGCTCGATTTGTATTTTTATGATATTCCTATGAATCTCATGACTCGCAAACCTAAACTATTGAAATAACCAAGTAAGTATATTTGTAACATAAATAATGAAAATGTTAAAACTAAAAACATATTTATCCCCAATCTTTACAATAAATTTCTTCCCAGAGGTATCCCGAGGGACGATAGATGACGTGTCCCCCACAAGTATACATTTGTAGACCATCGACATCGCCACTACCAACACCATCCTTATGTGATCCAGCAAGTGATGCCCCACCATGATGGTTTTCACCCATCCTAGGTACCGTGGTATGTCCACGCATAGCACGACGACTATCAAGCACAATCACATTAGACATAATGTATACACAAACAAAAACTTGAATCGACGACTCGTTGGTGATAATAATCAATGTCAACTGTACTAAAAAGTCCTAACATGTATTCACACATCGTATCATGGCAAATCAACCAAACATTCATCATACAACTTAACTTATGATCACTTAGTTCATGAGACAAATAATAGCATGTACAAAATGATTTTATTCACTAAGAAAATATTAGTTATAAATTCTACAAAATTACCAAAGTAGAATATATGAATAAGGTTTCTCAAACAATTTTTCTTACATTTTTCTCATGCATACACAAAAATCACAATATTTCAACCATTACAGATATGTACCTACAGTTCAGCAGATTGCACAACAAACACTTTTTTAATGGTTCTATAAACTCATTAATCCAAATTGTGCAAGACCAATTGGGTTGTCTTCAAAACTCATAATACTAATTTTCAGAACTGGAAAGACAGACCAGAATATAACTCCCCGAATCAGCTTTGACCAGTGTTTTTCTAAAATCATAAAAACTATTCAAAACTCGTCCAAATATTACAAACTTTACTTTTCTGGAAACTAGGCTCATAGTACTATACCCAAGAATCAAAAATCGTTAAATAAGCGTTGTTTAACATCAAGTTACATACCAATAAATAAATGAAAACGAATCTGTCAGCAAACTGTTGTCATCAAAACTCAAACCCTAACATATTTATGACATCTCTAGGGTTTTAATTCATCAGTTAACCTTTTAGAGATGAAAGAAGATGTAATAAGAATCAATTACAAGTGAAATACATACCTTTTTAGCGATGAAAGAAGTGGTACTAAGCTTCAGTTATAAGAAATATCACTTAAATTTGAAAATCCCCAAACTTGGTTCTTAGGGTTCTTCACACTCAACACGAATCTGACAAAAATCAAGATAGAATTGATGGAAACCGACACCACACTTGAATTTCTCTCGCAAAATAATAATATTAGAGCCCGAAATCAAAGGATTTGTTTAAGAATTGAGTGAGTTAGAGAATTAAGGATGAAGGATTATGGTGGGTGTAGAGATATAAAGAAGAAGAAGAATAAGAAGGAATGAAGAGAAAGAAAAAAAAAAGGTAGGTTAAATACGTGGTCAAATTAGATTTAAGAATTAGAGGGTAATTCAAAATTTTTTAAAAAAAGAGGGGGTGAAATTAATTTGAAATTTTGAGAAAGTGAAATTAATAGGAACTAAATATAATTATTTTTTTTATTTTTAATAGGAACTAAATAAAGAGTTGTTAGTGTAAATATATATATATATACACACACATATATATGTAACAACTAATTAAACCTTAAATAATATAAGAAATTGTATTTTAAATATAAAAACATATAAAATAAATAAAGAGTTGTATAAGAGTGTAGTAATCAGTGTTAACGCACAATAAACCATACGTTCATTAGTGGGTCATACTAGTTCTTGATCGGTGTTAGTGTTTCATTATAGCATCTATCATGTCACAGTTGCTCTAAAAGAGTTGTATAGGAGTGTTATTAGTCATAGTTAGGTGTTAACGCCTAAAACACACCATACTTTCGTTAATAGGCCTTATTTGGCTATCATTAGTCATACTTAGATGTTAGTGTCCCTTGGTTACGTCATAGTTTCTTTAAGAAGTTTGTATAGGACTATCATTAGTCATAGTTGGATGTTAGCGCCCAAAACATGACATACATTCATCAATGGGCCTTGATTGGTATTAGTGGCCATTACAGCATCTATCATGTCCCCGTTGCTACAAGAGGGTTGTATATGAGTGTAGTGAGCCATAGGCATGTGTCAACGCCCAATAACATGTCATACTTTTATTAATGGGCCATATTGGACCTTGATTGTTGTTAATGGGTCATAGTAACGTTAACAGGTTGTATGGGAGTGTAGCGAGTCATAATTATCCGTCATACTTTGCATTAATGGGCCATGTTGGGCCTTGATTGTTGTTAGTGACCCATTGTAGTCTCTATCATATCATAGTTTCTCTAAAAGGGTTGAATATGAGTTTAGTGAGTCATAGTTTGGTTAACGCCCAATAATATGTCATACTTTCATCAATGGGCCTTATTGGACCTTAACTGGTGTTTGTGGCCCATTGTAGCCTTTATCACATCATAGTTGCTCTAAGAAGGTTGTATAGGAATGTCATTAGTCATAGTTAGATGTTAATGGTCAATAACATGTGACACTTTCATCAACTGGTCTTATTGGGACTTATTGGTGTTAGTGGCCCATAATAGTTTTTTTCATGTCATAGTCGCTCTAATGGGCCATATTAGAGATTGAAATCTCTTAGTGGCCTATTATGGCATGTGATATGTAACATTAGATATTCAAGGGTTAAATCGTGTTATATGGAGTCATATTAGACCGTAATAGACAAAAACAAGCCATACATGTCCTAATGGACCATATTGGGCGTTGAAATCTCTAATAGCCCATTATGCATATAATTTTAAATTGTGTCTTAAGAGGTACAACTTCCCTAACCTGTCAATATACATTAAACATAGGGTTGGCAAAAGGGTTGGGTTGGGTCAAAACGGGTTATGGGTCGGAACGGGTTATGGGTCGAAACGGTGCAGGGTCGGAACATGTCAGTTAAAAAAAGGGTTGTTATGGTTCGGGTCGAAACGGGTCAGGGTCAAAAGGTTCGAGTCATAACGGGTCAGAGTCAAAATGAGTCAAGGTCGGAACGGGTCAAAACAAGTTTCGGGTTTGGTTTTTTATTTTGAACAAGGACAACGGAGGAAATGTTTGAGTTTTTTTTTACTTTTTTCGTTTTTTATTTATATTTTCACTTATGATTTAATATTATTATTTTTGTATATTTTTTTTTTAAATTGTGTTTTTAAGAGGTACAACTCGCCTAACCCATTCGATATACATTAAAAATAGGGGTGACAAATGGGTTGGGTTGTCAAAACAGGTTATGGGTTGGAACAAGTTAGGTCGAAACGGGTCAGGGTCGGTACGAGTCAATTAAAAAAGGGTTATTATGGTTCGGGTCAAAACGGATCAGGTCAAAAGGTTCGGGTCATCACGGTTCCGGGTCAAAATGGGTCAAAGTCGGAACGTGTCAAAATGGGTTTCAGGTCATGATTTGAACAAGGATAACAGAGGAAATGTTTTGTTTTTTTTTTTTACTTTTTTCGTTTTTTATTTATATTTTGACTTATGATTTTTTTATATTATTTTTGAATAAATTTTTTAAGGGTAATTAATCTTAATTAAAAACACCTTCGAAAAAATTCAAAAAAATTAATAAAAAAATCATAAGTTAAAAAAGAAAAAAGTAAAAAAAAAAAAAAAAAAACTAAAACGTTTTCTCATGTGAACATTCAGCAAAAAAAACAGAGAAATGAACTTAACCGAAACCCAACTCGTCGAGTGCGAACACTCGTGTTGGCTCGTTTCAGCAATTTTTCAGACTGTTTCAACACTTAACAACTCGTTTTAACAGCAAACAACATGTTAAATAGCTCGTTTCAGCGAGTTTTCAGTTCCTTTCAGCACTTAACAACTGGTTTTTATAGCAAACAGCATGTTAAACAGCTCGTTTCAGCGAGTTTTTAGTTCGTTTTTGCACTTAACAGCTTGTTTTTACAGCAAACAACATGTTAAACATCTCGTTTCAGCGTTTTTTCAGTCCGTTTCAGCACTTAACAACTTGTTTTAACAGCAAACAGCATGTTAAACAGCTCGTTTTAGCACTTAACAACTTGTTTTTTTAGCAAACAACATGTTAAACAGCTAGTTTCAGCGATTTTTCAGTCCGTTTTAGCATTTAACAGCTCGTTTTAACAGCAAACAACTTGTTAAACATCTCGTTTCAGCGAGTTTTCAGTTCGTTTCAACACTTAACAACTCGTTTTTAAAGCAAACAACATGTTCAACAACACATGACTCTAAACCCACGCATGAACTCACACACAAACACAAACTTGACCCGACGAATCGTTGGTGATAATAAGTAATGTCAATAGTACCAAAAGTCCTAACATGTATCCCCACATCATATCATGGCAAAGCAACCAAATATTCATCATACAACTTAACTTATGATCATTCAGTTCACGAGACAGATTCTGGCATGTACAAACTGATATTATTTACAAAGAAAATATTAAGGATAAATTCTACACAATTTACCACTGTTGGATATATTAATTAGGTTTCTCAAACAATTTTTATTATATTTTTCTCATGCATAGAAAACATACAATAATTCAACAATTACAGATAGGAACTAACAGTTCAGCAGTTTGCGCAACAAAAACTAGTTTAATGGTTCTATCAACTCATTAAACCAAATTGTGTAAGGCCAATTGGGTTATCTTTTAAACTCATAATACTAAGTTCCAGAAGTGGAACCAACCCATTTGGGTTTGTTATTAGGGAGTTATGGTGTCCGAAAAATAGACCAGAATATAACTCTCAGAATCAGCTTTGACATATGTTTTTGTAAATCATAATAGGTATTCAACACTCATTCAAAAATTACAAATTTTACTTTCTGAAAACTAGACTCATAATACTATATCCTAAAATAAAGAATCGATCAATAATCGTTGTTTAACAACGAGTTACAGACCAATCAATAAACAAGAACGAATCTGTCAGCCAACTGTTCTTAACAAAACTCAAACCCTAACTTGTTTATGACATCTCTAGGGTTCTAATTAATCTTGCTAGAAATCCCCGTTATATTTAATCGCGTGATGGTTGATTAAGTTTGGAGAAAGAAGCAAAGTGATGAAGTAGAGTAATGAGCTTCAATCGATGTTTATGGATTAGATTTGTAATTGAGAGGAGGTGAAGGTGATGGTCACATGAAGCATAAAGTGTGACCATTAACTAATAATAGTCACATTTTCAATCGATGTTAATGAGTGATGAAAGTATTAGCAGAGGGTGGATGTTTGGTTGGTCACACGAAAGAATTAGAATGTGGCTATTCATTATCAATAGTCATACTATTTGTTTTAATGTAACTGTTAGCTTTTAGCCATACATAAAAATTTATAAGTGGTAAGAAATAATGCTTTGTGGTCACAGAAACCCGTAAGTATGACCATATGTATAAGCTTTTAGCCACATATGAAACAATTAATGTGTGACCATTAACTACTAACGGTCACACGTTTGGTTTGCTTTCACCGTTAACTTTTAGCAACGCATAAAACTTATAAGTGACTAACAAACAATACTCTATGGTCACATATACCCGTAAGTGTGGCCATATGTATTAGTTTCTAGCCACATCGTTATCAAACTACTGTGAGCATAGATCATATTTGGCCATAATTTACTAAGTGTGGCTAGTCAAAGTCACATTTTTTTATGAAAGTGTGGCTAACGGTTTCGAACAGATGTGTTTTTTGTCACACGAATTGAATAAGTGTGGCTAAAGGTTCCAGCAGGTGTGGTTTTTTTTCACAAAAATCTAATTTATGTGGCTAAAGGTTCTAACATGTGTGTTTTTAGTTCTACATGTGCGTTTTTAGTCACACGAATAACAAATGCGTGACGAAAGCGACCTTTAGCGACACATTTAGACCGAGGTGTGGCAAACCGCCCAGAGCATGTGTGTGGCCAAAAGCCAATATTCACGTAGTGTCCTTCACTTTCAGTTGATGATAGCCTGATCAGAGATCTATTCGGGAGAACCAACTTGAACCTTGCAGTTGATCAAACAAATCATCAATCCGTGGCAACTGATATCTATTCTTCACAGTATGCTCGTTCAACTCACTATAGTCAATGCACATTCTCATACTTCCATCCTTCTTCTTAACAAATAACACCGATGCGTCGCACGGGACACACTTCTTAACATATATCATTCATGGGTCTCACCAAACCCAAATAACTTTTAAACTATGTTATAATATTTCGTTTATATATGAACCCATTTCATTATCAAACCCTAAGTATATTATTAACTTTCTCACGACAAATAAAATTAAAATATTAGAAACGAATAATGTAAAACAACCCCGTAATACAGGGAATAAAAACTAGTGTGTGTGTGTGTGTGTGTGTGTGTATACTTTTTTTTATTAATTTTAATTATAGAAGACAAAATTCAAAAATGATATACTAATAATTAGATACTGATTTTTTTTAAAAAGCATTATTTATAATTAAGAAACGATTTTGAAAACAATATGCGAGTCATGGGTATCATCAACCCCAAATAACTTTTAAACCGAGTCAAACCCTGAGTATGTTATGCTAAGGCTATATATATAGTGATTAATGATAGAGAGAGGGGGGGGGGGGCTAGTGCGTGTTCGATCTATGTAATCCTTAGCTAGCCTCACTTTTTTTTTACTATCTCCGGTCTTTTTCTTGTCTCCCTTCCCACCTTTTCCGACACCATCTTTTTCTCTCCTATTTTTCTGATCAATGAATCTCTGATGGTAGGAATATTCTGGTCAGTTTTTAAAACATCAATGAAGATTCCAGCCAACGCTTCTGGATCCACTTTTACCACCGAAAATTCCACCCAAGGTTAATTTACAGTTTGAATCTATCTCTAATACTCGATATGAATATTATTAATTAACTCATTTTGATATTGTTGATTATGTATCCTCTAAATCTCCGATGTATGCTATTTTTATCAACAGGTGTTGAGAGGAAGCGTGTGATTAATCAGGAGCTCTAGCTAACATGAGCCGAATCCTTAGTCAACTTACCGGTTGTCAAAACTAATGTTGTGTATTTTCCTCAAGGACATAGCGAGCGGGTACTGGGTAGAAATAGTTCTGCGATGTCGTTAATTTGCGGTTTGGTTTTGTGCTAAAATCGATTTTAAAAGTTGTTTGATTTTGTCAGTTTTGCTTGGAAATTTTAGGTTGAAAAAAGAAAGTTCCTAAAAATAATGAATTTGGATATGCATTTTTTGGGTAGTTAATATTTAAACGTTTATTTATTATTACACATACGGAATAAAATATTTGGGTTAAACTATATATATTAGATTTTTATAATATAAAATTTAAAGTAATAAATGAAATTCTATATATATGGACATCTGTGTAACATTTGTCAATTTTTGACCCGAAAATTGACCCTTTAAAATGTTCGATGTAATTCGGACATTCAGTTATTATTAAAGACGGTTAATTTGTTGAATATTTATGATCATTATGTTGCTTATGATTATCATGATTTTTTATTAATATTGTTATCTCAAACATTAAATTTGAGTCAATATCAATTTGGTTCATTTATGTTTTGATTACGTTTCATTTGTTATTCTTTCACTAAATATGATTAATTTCATACTTTTTTGATGACATTCAATTATATTTATTTTTTTTGACCAATTTCATTACTTTTCCCCATGAGTTTCGCCTTTTGACTTGGTTTTGAAGATCATTAATTCACCTAGACTATATTCAAATTTATAGCATCTTTATCTTTCATCAATTATCGGTCAAACCATTTAATTTCATTATTAACTTTTGCTTAAGACTTGCCACTTGACTAGCCATCAATTTAATTCGTCTTGACCTTGTTTTTAACGATTCTTGGCATATATATACTAGCCTCTACTTCTACAAATCTTGCACCACAACTCATTTCTCACTCAAAGCCTCTCTCTCTCCCTTAATTGTGTTCTTGCTTCCCAATTTGTGCTAAAGAGATTGTGTTCTTGCTTCCCAATTTGTGCTAAAGAGCAAGTTTGACCAAGAAAGTCAAAACATTCAAGTTCTTCTTTCTATTTATTTTTTTTCATCATCGGGTAAGTTATTATTTTCCCTACAACACATCCTATGTTCATCAACATATTGTCACTTTTTGTTGATAGTCATGGTTGTGTTTCACTACCACTTTTCCGGTCATCTAACATTGGGTCATAAAAGTTTTATGATAATGAAAAAAAAAAGAAACTAACTTATACAAAACTAATAAAACCAAATAAAACATTTCCAACATGTCACTTCATCTTATCATTTCAAATATGTTACATAAGTCCGACTCAAAACCGGGTTCATGTCCGACCAAAAATGAACCACTCGTTTAACTTGTTTTCTTAAATAATTTTTGGTTTGGAAACGAAACGAACGCATAAAAATTAACGAATAAATATTGTAACATATATTTTACCTAAAAATAAAATAATTTGACTATAAATCAAGTAATTAGCCTTTTTCTCGTAACTTATAAAAAGTAGAATAAAATATATTTTTAACAAACTTTTCGTTTAATATTTATAAACCGAACATGTCGACCACCTTTTTCTTATTTTTTTTTCTCGGCCTTTTTTTTGAACCTAGTTATTTATTTATCTAGGGTCGCTCATTGAACCGGACTCGGTCGGTTCACTCGCTTAAGCCTTTCTCGCTTATTTGCTCGTTTTTGCCTCCCTAACATGTGAGTTTACATATCCCCCTTTTTCATATTTTAAATTTTGGGGGTGGCATGTATACCCTATTTAAATTACTCATTTTATTTATTTATCTTTTTATAACACAATTCAATATATGTTTATGAGTGATTGTTGCATGCTCTATGTGCTTAATTGTTTATTTTATGTTTGGTGGTTGGTATCTCATCCTCATCTAGTATGATCATACACTTACCCAAGTACTTTGATTTCGTATAAATAAGAACACACATTTTCATATGAATTGTAATACTCATCATTTACATATGAATTGTGGTTTTTATCTACATATATATCTCAACTAAAACTTATGCACTCTCACCAACATTCGTGTTAACAAACTCTATTTTTATACATGCTACCGGTACAAGAAATTTACATTGTTCAAGATCGGAGAAATTAGTTTTACCTTAGGATATTATTTAAAACCCAAGAAGTATGATGTATTGATTTGATTATTATAATTGTGTATTCGTTTTGATATTAATGAATTAAATAATTATTGTCGCTTTAATTAGTGTCTTTTGAGCTACTGTCCAATCAATACGTTACGCCCCGGCATGTTCCGCCGCCTTTGGTCTGGTGTGACAATCTGGTTCGGATTTTTCGGTTTTAGTTACATGCAAAGCCAAAATCGATCCAAAAGTTCAGATTTTATGAAATCATAAAACCAAACCGCTTATTTTAATTTCAGTTCAATTTTTTTGGTTTTCTTTTTTCGGTAGACGTTACCAGGATGAAAGGCTTCGATTTATTGGGTTATTTGTGAAGATGCGAGACATGGGTCGACAAAGTATTGATTTCACAAGTCAAGGGGGTGATTGTAAGGCCAATCATTTGCGACTTGCGATATCAAAATGCGACACTCGTAATATATTTATGGTCAAGCAAATAATTAAAGTGGGCGAGAAATCCGGATACGAGACAGATCTTCGGTGCACGCAGTTAGTTTCAATGGGGAGGAGATCTCAATAATGTTTGATTTTAGCTATAAATATGAAACACTTGTTTAATCTTTTGCAACCGATAACGAGATCATTTCTTATTATATTTTCCGTTTATTATTTACTCGATCGTTTGATTGACCGCACCCGTCTCGGATGTTTATCAAGAACAAATCTTTTTGTTTGTCGGATTTGGCTAGGGACCGACCTTCACTATATAAATATATATATATATATATATAGATATAGATACATACATATATATATACACACATATATAGGGTGAGGTTACTGTACAATAATTGCTTAACTTACGATAGGTACACGAGACGCTCAAAGGCAAAAAAAAAAATACACTCAAAGGCAAAAATACTAAAACGCTCAAAACCCTCAGCCAAATACCTAAAACGTTCAAAAACGGTATCGTGAAGAAAAGTGAATAATTGATCGATTAATGATCCAAAACTCTTTATTTCGGTGAACCAATGATCAATTGGATATGTATTGACGATTTCGAGATCTTGTGATGTGATTTCATGGACTGATTTCATAAATACAAGGATTCTTGTACCTAATGTACGTTAGGCAATTATTGTGTTATATATTTTCTCTCTCTCTACATATATATATATATATATATATGTTTAAGTTCAAGAAAGAAATAATATTAGTGCGAGAAATGCGAGACATGAATATAAGCCACTAGTTTTATTTTATGTTTTAAATATTTAAAAATCAATAAAAAAATATAAACGCAACAATAAATGCACTCTCTCTCTCCAATTAATACAACTACTATAACCATAATAAATCTCTCTCTAATTAATATATCTAACTAATTTAATTATAATAATTACAAAAATAAAAGCACTACTTTAGTTTTATTTTTTATTTACACATTCTTCATTTTATTCAACATAAATACAATTTATTCATATAATACTATTTCTTTATATTAAAAAATAATTTCCACTTAATTTATTAGCATATATCAACGTGTTTTTAACGCTAAATATCAAAACATAACATATATATATATATATATATATATTTTTCAACTGTTATGCATATAAAAATTATTATCATAAATAATAATAAAAAATATCATACAAATGTTTTCATTAAATGTAAACAATAAGTATACCACGTACACAAAGTTATATAACCTACACTTGTTTTGAGCAATAAAAACGTACAACATACAAAAAGCATACAACTTACATATGTAATTCAGCATCAACAATTATATAAATTACACAAAGATACACAAATTCTACACATGCGTGTGTTATATGTTTTTTCGTATGTATGTTATATGTTTTCTTATTCTTAGAACAAGTGTAAGCTATATGTTTCTGTGTATGTTGTATATATTTTTTATTGACATTTAATGCAAACATGCGTAAGATAGTTTTTTGTATTATTTATCACAATGTAACTACGTGTTGATTGATATTGATACGTTGAGTTTGAAGAAATTTGTTTTGAATAAAAAGAAATTAATGTATGAATAAATTGTATTTGTGTAAGATAAAATTTTTGTGTGTAGGTTATATGTTTTTCGTGTGAAGGTTATATGTTTTCGTATGCGTGTGTATTTTATTGATGATGAATTTTGTGTGTAGGTTATATGTTTTTCGTGTGTAGGTTATATGTTGTCTTATTCTTAGAACAAGTGTATATTATATGTTTTTGTATAGGTTGCATGTTTTTTGTTAATATTTAATGCAAACACATGCAAAATAATTTTTTTGGTATTATTCATTATAATGTAAGTATGTGTTGATGGATATTAATATATTGAGTTGCAAGAAATTAGTTTGGGATAAAAAGAAATTGTTAATACACGGTTTTGTGTCTCGAGTCTTTGTATTCATCATTAATGTATTTATCGTTTATTCAATGTATAAGTTATTTATATCTTATCTAGTTCATTAAGGATGTTTAACGAACTAGCCCGTAAGTTATTTTTCCTCCTGATTCGTTAAGGATGTTTAACGAATCAGGGGGTGATTCGTTAAGTTATTTCGTTTAATGTATTTTAACGAAGTCGGTGTCTAGTTCGTTATGGAATGTTAACAAACTAGACCCGTCTTCTATATATAGTGTTTCATACACTGTTTAATTTAAGCATTGAGTTAATAGTATTGTTACTCTGTCCAAATCGTTTCTCTCAATCTTCACCGTAATATTATACATACACATATATACAATTAGCATATATACATATACTTAATATTAACATATAATCAACATATTTAGCATCATGAGCTAGATCCGTATGATAAACCATTAGATCTTAGATATGAGATTATCAAGTTAAAACAAGTGGAATCAGAGCTTTCGGTTGCTCGATTGCTTGTGATTTGAATGTCAATTTGGTATTTAAAGAACTATTAATTGTTATTTTAGAATAATTGAATATTCGATTTGATTTGACTCAATTGAGTGTGAATTTGATTGAGTTATGGATTGATTGGACTGGATCTGAGTGTGTTAAGGTATTGGGAAGATTATTGTGATCGGGAATTGGAAATTGGGTTGAATTTGTGTGGTTTTTGTTTGGATCTGTATTGTGACCGAAACAGAGTGTAGGTTTTGGTTGGTTTGGCTACATGTTTAGTTTAATTGATTACGAGAATCACTGATCTGGATTCGTTATGTGTTTCCAAGTAATTTGATAGGTGAAACTGGACGATTTGGTTTAGTATTGATTTGGTATTACAAATTTGGAACTTGTTATGGTGTTCTTAGTTTTCCAGTTTTCTGGAAATCTAGTTTGAAGGTTTGAAGATCTTCATATGTATTTGAAGATTCGTTAAGTCATCAACCAGTTCGTTAAGTTTTGCTCACTAATTCGTGTTCCAGTTTGTTACATTTTGTGATTCGTGCTATCCAATTCGTGACACAAGTGTCCAATTCGTTACCTTTAATTATAACAAATTTTGCCACGTGGCAATAGTTGTCAGAGTTTGTTACAACCGTTGTAACAACCTGATTCGCTATAGTTGATTCGTTATCAACTGTAGCTACTTCGTTACTTTAATTCGTCATTATAATTCGTTAAGAAAACTCACCAGTTCGTTATTTTAATTCGCTAAGATTTCCCTTCTTGGTTCGTTACCTGATTCGTTAGGGGAACTTAGTGATTCGTTGTCTTAATTCGTTACGTTGAATTCAGATTCGTTAATCTGATTCGTTCAACTGATTAGTTTACCAGTTCGTTATAATCTATTTCGTGTCACTATTCCTGATTCGTTAACATTTCAGAGTTCTTTAACATTTCAGATTCGTTAAAATTTATTCCTGATTCGTTACCTGGACAACTTTCAATTCGTTAATTGTGATTCGTTAACCACTATTTACAGTTCGTTAATTCCACTGTTCACAGTTCGTTTATATATTATTAACCTTTAACCCTTGAAGTTTGAAAATTTTTTCATTTAACAACATGGCTGGTATGTATGCTTTGGCTTCACAAAATTTGTTAATGCAACAAATTTTGCAACTAGATAGCGAGATAGGTTCACATTCAAAATGTCCACGATTAATGAAATTTAGCGATTTTGCTAAATGGGAACCCCGTTTTTGTGCTCATTTGGTATCTGTTCATCCTGATTGTTCGTATTGCCTAGATGAGGTTTACACCATTCCTATGATTGGAGATGAGACTATCGGTTACACACCTAAAGCTATCTCTCAATACACACAAGAAGAAAAGAAAGCATTAGAGATTGAGACTAAAGCCTACTCTACTCTTACAATGACTTTACCCGAAAAAATATTTCACCAAGTGGGTAGCATAAAAATTTGTGCTTCACTATTCCAAGATATTCGTATGAGGAGTATGGGTAACACCGCTAAAAGAAAGAAAGTCTTGCTAAAGTTTCAATTTAGAAACTTTAATTTATTGAAGGGTGAGACTGTTGAGGAGATGACGACAAGGTTTAATCATTTGATAGCTGAGATGGATAAAATGAAATTGGAAACTTCTGAAGTTGATAAGATTGATACTATCAAGAGTGCACTACCGAGTTCTTATTCTATGTTTTTAATGGTTCTGGAAGAGAACAATTATTTCAAGAATGAAGACTTGACTACGACTGAGTTTTTGCAAAAGATTGAAGCAAGAGAGTACGATCTAAAATGTCAAAAGTCTTCCAAGGAGAGTCAAGATCCTGCTTTTTACGGTGGTAGCATGCCTTTAAGTTCAACTATTTCTCCAATCACTGCATTTCTTACAAAAAATGCAAGTGAGAATGCAACAACCATCTATAGTGATCCAAGAGCACGTTTTTACACTGCTGGAAATTCTGGTTCACCAAATGTCTCGAGTTCTTCTGGAGGATCTGGGAATTCATCTACTACAAATCAATTCTCATCACCACCAACTGTCACCATGAAGGAAGCTGAACAAAACTTTGCTTTCTTGACAGCCTTCATGTCTTCCTATGAGAATTTGGTGAGTATTAAGATAGCTACAAGCGATTTGACTAATGAAGAGTATAATCAGATTGATCCGGATGACTTAGAGATTATGGACTTGAAGTGGAATATGGCGATGATTGTTCGTAAGGCTAAGAGGTTTATGCAAAGGACTGGCAAAGATCTTCCTGCTTTAAACAAGAAATTGGGATTTGATAAATTGAAAGTCAAATGTTACAATTGCCAGGAATTTGGACACTTTGCAAAAGAATGTGATAAGACGAAAAAAGAGTATACTGGTCCTCGTGGTCAAAACCAAAGTTCTTCTACACCACGAGGTAATGATGCTAAATAGAAACCGTCTACTTCTGGGTCACAAGAAATGTTAGCTGATGGGACTAATTGGTCACAACGTCTATTGTGTAATGACAATCAAGCCAATTTGGTCATGTTCAAGACAAATGATGTATTTCAAGATGCAAGCGGAAGTGAGTTATCATCTGATAATGACACTGAATCAGACTCTGATGATTCATGTGTTAATATTCCAACCACGTTTTCTTGCATGGCTAAGATCAATGAGGTTAGTCCTTCTATCTCTGCTAATTCATCTGTTAAAGTAACTTGTGTTGAATGTGAAACTAATAAATCTAAGTTAGAGTCTTTAAAGAATCATAATGATAATTTATTGAGGGAAATTGCTTCATTAAAAGATACTTATCGACAATCTCTTGAATCTCAAATGAGATCTTGAGAGAAAATTGAAGCTTTGTCGACAAGTAACCATGATCTCAAGGCTGAGTTATCTGTTAAAATGACAATCAATGATCAAAAGTTTCAAGAAATTTTGAAACATCGTTCAGAGATAACCGAGCTTGAGAATGAGGTTCTTGAGTTAAAGAACAAGTTGGGAAAATTCAGAAATTCTTCATTTTTGCTAAACGAAATAATCGAAGTATCGGGTTAGCAAAAAGATTCAAAGAAAGGTATAGATTTTTGTTGAAATTCCACCACCTTTTCATAATGATTATAAAGTAAATCCTTTTGCTAAAAGAGAAGAAGATGTGGTTGTGAAAGAACCCATGATTTCAGAAAAGTCTAAACTAGTTAAACCTAAAACTGTTAAAGCCCAACCTACAACTCAAAACCTCATGTAGAAAGAACAAAGTCTTTGTTGAAAATGTTGACAAAGTGATTATTAAGGATGTGTTTGAACCTGAGGTTGTACACAAAAACGAGAACATTCCAAGTTCAAATCACATTCTTTGTGAACCTCATGAATTTGAAGAAGTTGTGTATGGTTCATATAAGCCTCATGTGAAAAAGGAAGAACATGTGAAAGTTAAACCAGTGAAGGCTAAGAAATCAGAAAAACCAAAAATTTCTGATGAGGGCTTGATGCGTTTCATCAATCCTACTGCTTCTAAGCCATCATCTGCTCGTTTTTTTAAGTTAAAGGGAATGAACATGATGTTCACTGAAAAAGACATTCTGATTAGTATTATCAAACCATAACTGATCGAAAGTGTCTTTTACAATGAAAATGACAAGCTACAAGACCTTGAACGTCAATATGCTTGTGCCAAAACATCAAACTCATCAGACCCATTGGTTAGAGCTAAACAGGTATTAAAAGGCCTAAGAAAGTTCAGTTTGTAAAATCCACTGGAACTGACACATTGCAAAGTTTTTCAAACCGCTCTAATCTTGACTTTTATATGAAAAAGAAGTATGTATCGTTTGATGATTTGGCCAAGAGTTTCACTAAAAATGTGAGTTATCAACCTTCTGTTGCATCTGTTTTTGCCAAACATCAACATGATCGTGTGGACATGCGAAGTTGCTTTTTGTGTGGACAAAAAGGTCATGTGGTGAGAAACTGTGGTCAGCAGAAATTCCAGAATCTTCATCCATTTGTCAAGGAACATTCAAAACAAGTTCCTTTGATGAAGGAGATTTTGAAACGACCTGTGTCTTGTAATGATGATACTCAAATCATGTTTTCAAACGTGAGTCCTCGTAAGGTAATTCATGTGAACGAAACACATGGTCAAGTGAAACCAAAGTTTGTGCCAACTGAACCTATATGCAAGAACGTGAACTCAAATGTCGTTCAAGCTGCTTATCTAAGACGAAAGTCTAAGAAGCCGGTAACTTATTCTCAAGTTGCTAAACAACAGTTGAATTCTGTTCAAGTTAATGTTCCAATAGAAACTCAAAAGGTGCCCAAGACTGAGGCCTGGGCTGCCTTTTTGAACTAATCACTTTTACTTTGCGTGTAGGGTACATCCAAGACCGTGTTTGGTGAAAACTGGATAATAGATAGTGGATGTTCTCGTCATATCACTGGAAATCTCGACCTCTTAACAAATGTAAGAAATATTCATGGGGGTTATGTGGCGTTTGCTGGGAATTCTTGGGGCATGATAAAACAAGAAGGTGAAGTTTCAAATGTTCACATCACATTTGAAAAAGTCAATTACTGGGACAAGGTGGACCATAATTTATTGAGTGTGTCGCAAATCTGTGACAAGAAGTACACCACGGTATTTACTGATAAATAGTGTCTGATTTTGAAACAGGGATATGTGATTCCCGATGACATGGTTGTCATGCGATCACCTCGATCAAATGATATTTATGTCTTAAATATGAGTTCTAATGTATCAACGTCTATCGAAACATGTTTTGTCTCAAAAGCAACCGAGAAGGACTCTATTCTATGGCATCGTAGAATGGGTCACATACATGTTAGAAAGATGAATTATTTAATGGCGAATAACTTAGTTGAGGGTGTTTAGTTGATGAAATTTAAGTTATCTGATCATTGCATTGCGTGCAAGAAGGGCAAGCAGAAAAAAAAGTCATACCCATCTAAGTTATTGAATTCCATTGATACTCCTCTTGAACGACTTCATATGGATCTTTTTGGTCCTGTGAATCATGCTAGTATCTCTGAAGATTGGTATTGTCTCGTTGTTACCGATGATTATTCAAGATATTCATGGGTCTTACTTATGAGTTTAAAGGATCAAACATTTGTTCTGGTACAAAACCTAATCACTAAGATCGAATCACTATACAAAAATAAGGTGAGGAGAATTCGAAGTGATAATGGTAATAAATTTAAGAACACTGTATTGGATTTCTTTTGCATCCAAATGGGAATTCACTGAGAATACAGTGCACCCTATGTACCACAACAGAACGGTGTTGCTGAAAGAAAGAACAGAACTTTGATTGAAGCCGCAAGAACTATGCTTCCTGACTCTAAACTTCCCGTCCAATTCTGGAATGAGGCGGTGAATACAACTTTTTATACGCTTAATCGGGTTCTAACTGTTAAACGACTCAAGAAGACATGTTATGAGATTTTATACAATCGAAAGCCTAACTTAAAGTACTTGGAACCGTTTGGGTGCCCTTATACGATGTTGAAGAAGGATGTGGGTAAGCTTGAAGAAAAAGCCATTGAAGGATATTTCTTGGGGTATGCATCTCCAAAGAAAAGGATATTTAATGTCACTTCTGGTTGTGTTGAGGAATAGTATCATGTGGATTGTCAAAAGTACACCACACCTCCTCAAGGGAAAGGTCCCGACTGGATGTTTGATTATGATGACTTATTTAATTCATTTACTCCATCAACTGAGAACTTAGATGAAGACCTGGTTCGAGCATACTTTGAAGATCATTTGGTCATTCAAAGATTTTCAAGTGCTAATGATGTTGAAGCTCCACCTGATGCTTCAACTGAAGATTCATGTGATGCTTCTCCAGCTGCTTTTGATAATGTGTCTACTTCTTCTGGTGACAATCAAGCTGATGATCTGGTTATTGAACTTGACAGTGATGTTTCATCTCATGAACTTGGTGAACATTACACTAATTTATTTGAAAATGTTGTTGTTCCTGAGAATCCCACTCTTCGGATTCATAATAATCATCCATAGGAAAACATCATTGGAGAACTTAATGTGGGCGTTCAAACACGTCATCAAGTTGCTTCGTCAAGTGAGAATAACGTATTGTGTGCTTATGCAGATTTACATTCTTCTGGAATTGTAAATGTTGCTAAATTCACTTTCTTTCTATCCCAAGTTGAGCCAACGCCGCCTCGTATGGCACTCAAGATCCTTCTTGGGTAGAAGCCATGCAAGAAGAATTACAGCAATTTGCATAGGTGTTTAGGATTTAATCGACATACCCGCTAGAGTCAAGAAAGCTATTCCGACTAAGTGGGTGTTTAAATGTAAGAAAGACGATCAAGGGGTGATCATAAGGAACAAGGCACAATTAGTGGTGCAAGGTTTTCATTAGCAAGAGGGTATTGATTACACTGAAGTGTATGCGCCGGTTGCAAGATTGGAGTCTATTCGAATCTTTCTGGCGTATGCTGCTTATAAGTATATCAAGGTCTATCAAATGGATGTTAAAAGTTCTTTTCTCAATGGTGAACTACACGAGGAAGTGTTCGTTTTACAGCCTCCTGGCTTTGAAGATCCTGATTATCCGGACCGAGTTTATCAATTAAACAAGGGCATGTATGGTCTACATCAAGCCCCGAGAGCTTGGTATGGCACGCTCGCCGACCATCTGACTGATAACGGATTCAAGCGAGGGACTGTCGACTGCACTTTATTTCATAAAACTTTTGGTGATGATCTTCTCCTAGTTCAAATTTATGTCGATGATATTATTTTTGGGTCTACAAACGACACGTTATGTAAGGATTTTGAGAAGTCAATGCAAACGAAGTTCGAGATGAGCTCGATGGGAGAGATGAGTTTCTTTCTAGGGTTGCAAGTTCACCAGTCTGCGAAAGGAATCTTTATTCACCAGACCAAATATGTGAACGATGTCTTAAGCCGATTCAAGATATCTGCCGGAAAAATCCCTTCAACTCCTCTCCCCGTGGGTCACAATTTATCACCGGATGAATTGGAGGATATCGTTGATCCAACCCTCTATCGTGCTATGATTGGATCTTTAATGTATCTAACAGTTTCTCACCCCGACATTATGTTTGCTGTTTGTCTTTGTGCTAGGTTTCAAGCAAGTTCACGAGTGACTCACCTAACTGCGGTCAAGCGAATTCTTTAGTAACTGAGGGGAAATCTAGACATCGGGTTATGGTACCCCAAGGACGATAACTTTGAGCTTACTGCCTTTTCAGACTCAGACTATGGAGGTTGCAAGATCAACTTCAAATCAACTACGGCAGGGTGTTAATTCTTAGGAAACCGGCTTGTTTTCTTGCAATGTAAGAAGCAGACGACGATCTCTACTTCGACCGCTGAGGCAGAATACATTGCAGCCTCGAGTTGCTGTTCCTAGGTTTTGTTGATTCAACAACATCTGCGCGACTATGGTTTGAAGTTTCTTACTACTCCTTTTTTGATTGATAACTCTGCCGCCATAAGTATTACAAAGAATCCCGTAAAACATTCTAAAACGAAACATATCGAAATTCTATATCATTTCATACGGGATTACTTTGAAAAGAAATTAATCGACATTGAGAAAGTACATACTGATTTTCAGAAAGCCGATCTATTTTCAAAAGCCTTTGACAAAACTCGATTTCATTTTTTACTTGGTTTAAATGAATTGAAGACCCTTGCTGATATCCTGAAACAAGGATAACTATCTTTCTTTTCCGTTTATTTTTCATTTTAAATTTTATTTTGATTTTGGGTTTTTGGGGGTGAAAAATAGAAAATACAAAAAGATTTTGTTTTAAGTATGCATAGATAAAATCCAAAAAACATTTAAAAATTTTTAAAAAGGTCAAAAACATTGAAAAATCCGAAAATCCAAAAATATTGTGATTTCTTGTCTTTAGTGTTTTCCTTTAAAATATTTTGAAAATCCAAAAATATTATAAAACTTTGATAAAGACAAAAAGATTGTATTTTTAGTTTGTATAGAAAAATCCGAAAAACCAAAAATATTGTGAAGTTTTTATGTTTATAAGAAAATCGAAAAAGACAAAAAGATTGTGTTTTAAGTATGTATAGAGAAAAACCAAAAAGATTTTTGCATATGATCGTTGAAAAATATGTCAATTACTCATATTTGAAGGACATATACTTTTATATGTTTGGTCCTGATATTTACGTGTAACATTTCGGGATAGCCATTCACCTGATAATGGAAAGTAGTTGGGTCGTTCGTTATGCGTTTTTACTTAATTTTCTCGCTGAAAATTTTGTCAGTTATTTAAGTTTGTGAAGCATGCTTGCATGTTTTGGTCCTATTATTCTCTTGTGAATTCATAGGTTAGCCATTAACTTATAGACTTAATGTAACTGGGGCGATTAAATTTATTTTTGTTTTATGCTCCTAAATATTTGAGTTTTTGAAGAAAAAAGAGAAAATGATAGTACATTGATTATTTTGACCCCAAATCTAGCAAGAAATAAGCTTGAAAGACTGTGTGCTTAATTGCATTGGTGCATTAGTAGATCTTAAACAAAATGTTAGAGTAAAGTATGTGATATAAACATAAAGAAATGCCAAACTGAAAGAGGTGTTAGTCTCTAGAAAAAATCTCGGTGAGGATGGCAGAAATGTAATAACATGCCATACTAAAGCCTTATACTTGTTCGATCACCCAAAAATAAAATAAAGCAAATAACAAGCGTTGAGGTTCTGGACACTGTGAGTCTTTATGCGGCTTAATCATCTTGGTATTCATATGCATGAATATTTCATTCGATTTTAGAGCAAAATCAAAGTTATTAAACTTGATCACTGTTGTACCTCGTACAATCCAAATTACTGACTTGATCAAAATCCGCTGTTAGTCATACTTTGTTCCTCCCTTGCGTGCGTCTCAATACCATTAAGAAACGGACCCCCGGGGATACAATGTATGTAAGCCAACAGATGGACTCGTGCATACTCACTCATAATAAAGGAAACTCAATGCATTGCTTATATATCTTTATAAAATTCAAATTTTAATCAACAATATAATGGTTCAAGTCAAGTTGGGGTGATTTGGCAAAACTCAAATTAAGCTTGAATCGAGATTAGAGGCTGATAGTTTCTGATATTCTGTGCTTAAATTGAATCATTAATCATATCACAAAAACACTTGAAGGTTTGTTTTAGATTTAGGTAATGACTGACTTAACGCCAGTCATATTATCGCTGAAATATAAAACTGTGATGGAAGGGCAATCTGGTCAATATGATTATCTGATCAAACTCACCAAAAATCCAAAAATATGTATTGCTTTTGAAAAACGATACAAAAACACAAAAATATTTTCCATTCTATGTTTTTCTTTTCGGATATTTCTTTTGTAATTATTTTTATGTCAAAAATCTCAAAATATCAAAAATATTTTACTTTTTAAGTTTACATATTATTTAATTCTTATAAGTTAAGTGTTTTTAAAAGTAAAACACGTTAAGGTATTCGATCATCGAGATATGGGTTCTTTGGTGATTTTTATTTAAGTTAATTGATTTTATAATTTAATTAATATTTAATTTAATTGATTTATTCATTTATGTATTTAATTAAAAATTAAATAAAAGCAATTCGTTAATATATGCATAACGAATTAGGTCAGTCTAACGATTTGCTTATTATTTGGTTAACCAAATTCGCTTCCGCCACTCTATAAAGAATGACTGTTAATTTGTTAAGCATATTTACACGAACTAGTCACGAACTAAGCCAAATTCGTTAAGATTATGTCTTAACAAATTGGCTCTAATTCATTAATGCCACGTGCAAAGTTAAGTTAACGAATCATCTGATTCGTTATTTCAAAATTCAAACGAATCAGACGATTCGTTACATTGAGAACTGTGCCGTGTCATATATATATAGGGATTCGTGAAACGATTCGTTTCACACTATTCATTTTCTTCTTCCCTTTCATACTGTTACTCAGGCATAATTTTCCAAAAATTTCGATAATCACTAAACCTCTTTTTGATCATATATTCTAATATGTAAGGTAATACTGATCACAACATAATACTTATCGTCAAATTTTATGGTAGTTTAATGGGTTAATTGTCCACCACCTACGAACTTTTTATTTTTGAGGCTTAACCGACCTCAAGGTCCTGTTCAACCTGTCCCGGCTTCATTCCATGCTATGACTCATGATCAGCAAATAGGTATGGTGTTGAGTATACTTCATTTGTATGAAAATCAAATGTCAGCTGATCGAATGACTCAAGAACGCATGATGGAAAATCCAAAGAAGTTGCTAAGTTATGTATCCTTCTGTCAAAAGGAAACGAAGGCCCTTCGTGAGATTGTTGAGTCTCAGGGGTGAAAATAAAAGAACAAAAAGATCTTATCTTGCAACTTACGTGCAAATATGATGAACTTAAGAAGCTCAAGAATG
The DNA here is from genome assembly GCF_021521415.1 of Bidens hawaiensis. NCBI lineage: Eukaryota > Viridiplantae > Streptophyta > Magnoliopsida > Asterales > Asteraceae > Bidens > Bidens hawaiensis. The sequence goes on from NW_027494971.1 coordinate 150,066, forward strand.
ATGAAGAAGATCCAGATGCTTCGGGTACTAGCGGAAGTGAGCCTAAACAAATTCACGGCTCGGCTTCTGGTGCTGGTACGAGTGTAGCTAGTGATTCGGAAAAACAAATCATCTCTCATCATGATTATACAGCTGCTACACCCATAGAGATGACCAAGGCCGATACTGTCATTTTTGTTGATGATAAGAGGGTGGTTAGAAGTATCGTGAATGCAGATGAGATTGCTGTGGGACAGTTTTTTGAAAGGTCACTAACACGAGAGCAGATTGCTATTCTGCTTGGTCTAAATGATGAAGAATTAACCGTGTTAGAGGCTGAGGAGGACGTTGAGGTTGTGAACGATAATGAGATCTTAAATGATCTGACTGTTGAGATGAATACGACGTTTATTTATGAGGATGAGGAAGTTGAGATCGAGGACATGACTGCTGAGGAATACCCTGATCTATTTCAACACACCAATGTTGATCGGGAGTCAAAGCAGCAGAAGATCATCTGGATACGAGATTTGATTCTAGATTTGATTCGAATCCCGATCCTTCTGTTGTTGATATTCAGAGTTGGTTGGCTCATCGAGACAAGAGAGCTCATAAGATTATTGATGCACATCGATATGTTGATCATGAATTGAAGGTAGAAGCCATTGCACGCGCCAAAGCAAATCAGATGACATCTTTCAAGGCCGTGTCTAAAGTTCAAGGTGATATTATTTCTTGTCTCTTTTATTCTGAATTAAAAGTATGTATTATCAAATAGGAGAAGGGAGTTCAGTACTATGAAAAGATGTCTGACGTCCTCTCTTTGCCAAGATGGGATGTACGTATTCTTGCGTATCGTCCGTTCATTAATCGAGGTGGGAACCACCAAGCTAGTTGGTTTCACCAACATTTGTTGTTCGAGGTGAACAGGTTGGAGAAGATGGTTCTTATGGTAAAGCCGCCAAAGACCATGAAGCGTGTGCTGGTGAAGACTCTTAATCAACACATGTATTTATCCTTCAACTGCTGGTACTCCGACAACAAGAATGGGGAGGCCGTTATTGTGCTGTAAAGGTTTAAAGACCGAGCTGATAAAGATCATCGATTCGATGTGGCTCGTGAATTTGACAGAGACCGACAATGACGTGCAATTCAAGAATAAGATATTGAAAGAGCGTCGTGAAGACTATGACCGAGCAATGCAATTTCTACGCGTTGTTCGGGTGTGTCATGAGCATGGTATTCACAGCTGCAGAGATTGGCAGACAAGACGCTTTAAGTAATTTAAAAGACAAAGAGCTCAAGACGAGGGGGTGTCTGTTAGTACATGGTTTTGCGTCTCGAGTCTTTGTATATATCGTTAATGTATTTATCCTTTATTTAATGTAAAAGATATTTATATATTATCTAGTTCGTTAGTAGAATAGGCTAGTTCGTTAAGGATGTTTAACCCACGGGAGTATACAATGACAACTTCCGGACACTCATGCCCGATCGTGAGAACTAGCCCTTAAGTTATGTTTCCTCCTGATTCGTTAAGGATGTTTAACAAATCAATGGGTGATTCGTTAAGTTATTTCGTTTAATGTATTGTAACGAAGTCGGTGTCTAGTTCGTTATGGAATGTTAACAAACTAGACCCGTCATCTATATATAGTGTTTCAAACACTGTTTAATTTAAGCATTGAGTTAATAGTATTGTTACTTTGTCAAAATCGTTTCTCTCAATCTTCACCGTAATATTATACATACACATATATACAATTAATATACATACATATACTTAATATTAACATATAATCAACATATTTAGCATCATGAGCTAGATCCGTATGATAAACTATTAGATCTTAGATCTGAGATTTTCGAGTTCAAACAGAAATTTTAATGTATGAATAAATTATATTTGTGTAGGATAAAAATTCAAAACACAAAAAATAAATTATAAAAATAAACGAGTTCTTAATATTTTCCAATTATAATAATTTAATTAGTTATATTAATTAAGTAGATAAGTATTATGATTTATTAGTTATATTAATTGAAGAAAGAGAATGATTAATATTTTCTTTATTTAGCTTTATGCATTTAAAACTTAAAACAAAACTAGTAGCCCATATTTATTTCTCGAATTTCTTGCAGTAATATCATTTCTCGCTTCAACCATTCCCTATATATATATATATATATGGGATGGTTCAAGGGAGAAGTGAGTTTATTGCAAGAAATCAATATGAACCATTGATAATGTGTAATCAATGGTTGAAATCAAAAATGGCATGTTTGTAATTATCATGACATTAAAATAAGCTTTTTTTTAATAAAAAGGGTAGATATGTCATCAACTAATGAGCCTTCTACTTATTAATACATTTAAATCAAAAATTAATAAGAGTCATCCGACAATTTGGGTTTTTGATCGTCTGAATTGAAGGTGTAAACGATTTTTAAATTAGGTATGTGTATAATATTGTTTTACTTCAACTTATTTGTTCAATTTTGTGGGTATGTTCATCTAGCTATTTATTCAGTTTGGGTAAAATTGTTTGCTTGTAGCATTGTAGCTGACTTGAAAGTGTCTCCCGATCATTATTGTTACCACCAGTAAGCATGTTCGGTTTGGTGGTTCTAGAAGCGTAAATAATGCTGGTGGCGGAAGCAGAGGCATATTCGATGTTGACGTGCGTTTACGGCGTTTATGCTTTCGCATGTTCAGCCACCCATTGAAAATGCTACACGTTTAGAGGTTCACAATAATTATTCTTCTATGATTATTTATGTTTGCTGTTGTTTTGATTTTAGATTAATAACAACCGTAGCTTTGATCTTTGAATCAAATTTCGGTATTTTACCTATTGTTGAATCCGGGATATATCATTTATTGAATTTTGCAATTGAACTTCAATTCTTCCTGCTTAAATTTAAAGATAACATAATTTCATGCATCACGATTGAAATTGTTAATGGGTGTATATGGATTCCTTCAATTGCAGCGTAACGATTTTACTACACCTTTATTGCAGTTCCAAGATGACAGACTTGAAGTTGATTATACGTGATTTATATACATGGAGATTTGATCAAGGTAATAATCACCATTACACATATAAACTTTTTGATATAATTATTACTTTGTTATTTTATTTTCATTGTTGGTTCTATTGAGGGGGGCGCAATAATAGAAAAAGTTGTTTATGATAAGTGTCACAAACGGATTGAAGAAAAACAATCCATTAAAAGCTCAAAATTTTAAATTGTTGACTTTTCGGTAACCTAATTTATTATAATCTGATAACTAGGTTAACTTTATAACATATTTTTTCATTTTCTTTAATTGTCTTTAGGAAAAAAAGGTGTGTTTTAGAAGAAGATGAATGCTGTTTGGGAACTAAGACGTTAATTATTTTGATCAATGTCTTCTTTCATTGAACATGTAAACAAGACATTTTTACTATGAAAGTCATATATCCACACGCATGTTGTATGTTTACATCATCTTCAAGATGTAATGAAGAAACAACATCCTTTTAACCATGCAATGAAGAAGCAACTTATTTTTGGTACATATACAAGCATGTATTGTCATCAATCACAATCTTCTTATTCTAAGTCACAGCTTCTCGACATCAAAGTATTAGCACTGTCCCAGAATGAGCGAATAATGCTAAAATGTACAGGATCGTCCGCAGATATGGCATAGTGAATACTCGATCGACGGACAAATGCAATCATATCACTAAAAAGTGTCTCGTTCAACAAAGTCATCGAGCAAGAAAGAACAAATGTTATGCTTCTTGTCGTACGCCAACTCAGCAACTTGAAATTCTACAGTAGCTTGTACTTGTTGAGGTGCATCTTGTACTGGAGGTTCCTATTGTACTTTCTGTAAGGCCCCGTTACCGATGCCTCACTTTTGACGTTGGATTTACTCATAAACACAGTTCTAAATATCAGAGTTTATTAAAACTTTACGCGGAATATAAAAACTTTCATAAAATTACAATAATAATTCGTAACATTTCTTAAAACATACATCTTGTCTTTAAAAGTCAAAACATTAATTATGAAACATAACAAGTCTTCAGATGCCAGACTCTTATAGACTCTTATTCTTCTGCCATATGCCCCCGCTCAAGCAAGCTATCTCAATCTGTTAGCCTACGTGCATACTAAAATTCAGCTACGCTGAGTGAGTTCTATTAATCATACAACATACAATTAATTCACATACATCACTATCCATACTACATAAAGAGCCTTCTACCCTATAATCTCACAGATATTATAAGGGTCTGGTCCCAACGTCACAATTATTGTTAGGGTCTGGTCCTTACTCTCACAGATATTGTTAGGGTCTGGTCCCTATCCTCACAGATATTATTAGGGTCTTGTCCCTATCCTCATATATATTATTAGGGTCTGGTCCCTATCCTCACAGATATTATTAGGGTCTGGTCCCTATGTTTTGTGCAACTATACCATATCTTTCTCTACATACTTTCCTTAAAAATATATGCAATATCCGAAGATCATTCTTGTACTATCGATATAACATACCTACATCATTCATACATCATATATATCAGTCATATCTTTAACTACCACCTGGCGATACATGCAATATCCGAAGATCGTTCACGCACCGACAAACATTCATCATACATGAATCATACAAGCCATACACTTACCACTTAAGATAAGTGTATTAAATATCACTTCGAGTATGAACACAGCCCCTAAAACATAACAAGAAAGTGGGGCTAGAAACTAACCTAAACGCAATTAAGTTCACCTTTTATGGTTATTCCTTTCTTGAGCCGTGCACGACTAACTGTTTAATAAATGCAATATTAAATACTACTCTAGCCATTCTCATTGTTTACTTAATAAATCTTAAGTGTCTAAGACGGTTTTACTTCAGTGAACCTTTACCAGTTAGTTAATTGTTACTCATTAACCTTTAAATGTATCTTTCATAAATTATCAAAGTCCAAGGGCTATTATGTAATTATATCATTCTTTTCTAAGTCCCGGGACCCTTCTGTCATTTTGTTAAACTTCCAGTTCGTGACTCAATTCTTAATGAATTGATTATCATAACGAACTGGTTCTTGTAATGAATTGGACCTTATGACAAACTGGTCCTTTTAAAGAATTGGACCTCATTCGTTTGGCCTGGTTAACGAATTAAACTTCATAGCAAACTGAACCCATATAATGAACTGGTCAGCATAGCGAATGACCCCTTTGTAACTAATTGAACTTTCTAATTCGTTATCTCATTTAACGAATGGTCATAACGAATTGGGGTTAATTCGTTATCTTTTCCTTAACGAATTTAGATACGAACTAAGGCTAGTTCGTCATTCTTTCTATAACGAATTAGCATACGAATTAGGCTAGTTCGTTAAGCTTCCGTTAACGAATTAGGGTTAGGTTAGAGAATGTCAGAAACATTCTCTGACATGCTAACCTCGTAGTTCGTTTTCCGGCGCCGTCGTCACCGGAAAACCGAGATTTCGCCGGAAAAACGAGATCTCACTCGTTTTCCATCGTTTTTCGTCCACTTCGATCCAGACCTGAGCTAGGGTGACCCCTAAGCTCATCTATTGTTTGGTTTATACCGGATTCCACCCGGATCTCATGACTTTACCGGTTTAAATGTGTCGGCTCGTCATTTCGCAACTAAATCTAACGGGTTTGGATCTATACAACATCATTCTATCATTACCTCGGGTCGGGATCGGTTTTCCTTCTTGGTTCGGCTAGAGAAAAGAGGGAAACTAGAGAGAGTGTAGGTTCCTAGCCGGATCTACATAGGAGTATCTCGTAACACGAGGGTGCGGAATCCCCACGAATACTATACGAGTGTCGAGTCAATTAACATGTTGAATATATGTAAACACACGAGAATATAAGATAATACTGGATATATTGCAATGCTTAATCACCAAGATACAAACAAGTGACTCTAAGAATCACTCAAACCAGCCGTGCAAAGTCATGTCTACAAGAGCCGAAGTTAGAGTTTAAATAACTCGACAACTTCGCCTAACATACTAGGCGAAGTTGTCTTAACTTCGCCTAACATACTAGGCGAAGTTGTCTTAACTTCGCTCAACTACAAGTTCGCTAAAACAAAGGCGAACATATAAGAACAAGTTTAACACAAAGCACCAATCTATACGATTACAAACACTAATAAGCACGAGATACTGAACTACTGACATCATGCACCAACAGACTCCCCCTTGGCAGTAGCTTCATATCTCTATCTTCTTTCTCGTGTCTTGTAATCCAAAAATCTCGTAACAATCGTCTTCAAGCATGAACGCCCTATCTCACACAGACAGAGACCACCCTCTAGTACTTCTTTGCTTCATCCTTCCACGCAGGAATATAGAAAATCTTCTTATTATTAAGTACCTGCAAATCAGCTTGGGACAAATTAACCAAGTGCATGGGATCATACACTCTCAGGATCTCCTGTTCATCCTCATCTTCCATAACAGCTTCAGCAGTCTTGCAGTCAACGTACCACCACTTGAGATCCTTCAACACATCTTTGGGCATCATCTTCACTGGAACTTCTTTCAAGCATCGAATCGGCTTGTATTTCATCACCATCCAAGGCTTACCATCAGTCCTCATGCCTCTTTCCTTGTCTTCGAATAACTTCCCTTTCTGTGGCTTCAACAATTCAAACTTTTTCTCTCACACTTTCCTTCCATTCGATCTTTCTAACCCAATCCGCAAAGTTATCATCACTTCTATTTATCAATCTCAACTGAGCCAAATCTTCACCTCGCACTCAGGAAAGGTGTTGAGCGATCTCAGAGCCTTCTTAAAGTACTGAACCCCATCATAACGCTTTATCAGAAACAAACTTCAACTGTTCGTCATACAGCCAACAAATGATACCTTTCTTTGACTCAGCATAGCCCTTGATATTGTAACTTTTCTTGAACATTATTGGTACCGCAGGCTTCTTTGTCTTGAAGAACCACTGAGCACAGCCTTCTTTCCATCTTGGCTGTTCTTCCCTCTCAGACTCATCCGACACATTTTCATCTAGACTCAGCTTCACCCCATCAGCAGTTGGAATATGCTCTACACCATCATCAACTATCTCCCCTTCTTCCAACTCACTATCAATCTCTATCTGTTCTCCAATCTTTTCAATCTCGTCAGCCGTTAACACATCATCAACTAACTCATCATCATAATTTCCCAAAGTCCTTTCATCGTCTACAACCACCACTGTGTCACCACCTGTACTGCTTGACGGACCAGCAGACTCCCCCTAAGATGTGGAAGTCCCAAGATTCTGTTCAGTTCTTGGCAACTCACCACCTGCAACTTTCGATGCATTGGGATCATCGTCTCTGTCTTGCCTCTTCTTTGTTCTCAGCTCATCACCCTTGCAATTATACTCCCCCTGAGATGCTAAGAACTCTTTAAGCTGATCAAACATCTTACCGTGCTCAATGAGCAGTGCAGTCTGAACTTGATTTTGTGCCACCAGACGATTAATAGTCTCAGACTAAATAATATTTACCCGTGACTGTTCAGCAACCACCCTTTCAAGAGCTGCAATCCCCTCCAAATCAGACAAAGTTGAATCAAAATCAACATTCAAGTGAGAGGTAGCCTGAGTAAACCGTAGTGGAATTTCCAAGCTTAAAGGAATAACAGGTGTAGGCTGAGTAGTAATTGGGGATGGCATCGATACAGACAAACCAGCAGTAGCTACCAGGGTGGACACAGCAAACATAGCAACCACCTCTGATAGAGTAAGAGTAGGAGACGGTAAAGAAACGATCTCTGGTGCCGTAAACTGAAACGTGGTAGGAGGAGTACCAAATGATGACGACGTGGTCACCAAAGGAACACTTGAGGTTATCGGCAGTGTGACAGTCGAAACAGCTGGTAACATAGTCATACCTGATAACGGTGGAGTAAAACGAACAACCCTATAATTTTCGGCAACTCTTGAACTTTCACCAACCTTTTCCTTCTTTGATCTTCGTACCACACGATATAAATCCTCCTCAAAATCTGATTCACTGTCATCTGAGTCTTTCTTTCGCTTGCCATGAATCTTTTCTTGTCTTGCAAGGATTTGTTGTGCTACAACGATATCATCAGTGGAGGAGTCAGAGTCAGTTCTCTCAGAATCCGCCACAGATGTAGCAACCATGGAAATATTCACACCAAACACCTCAGCTACTGAGGCTTGAACTCCATCAGCTGGATCAAGCCTTTCCATATCAAAGAAACCCTGCCCACAAAGGCAGCTTCAAGATCAACCTGTTCTTCTGGAGCGACAACAGGTTCAGCAGGCGGTGCTTGCTGCACCACGGGTGGTTGACTGACAGGAGGTGGTGGTTGAACCACAGGAGGTGGTTGAGGGACATCGGCCTGTTGCGGTGCCGGATCAAGAAATTCATCACCAGGAGGAGCAACATATGTAGGGTTCACTAAGTACCCAAATAATGCTGTGTGCCTAGGATGTAACTCTTCCCATCTACGTGCACTCGAAGAACGACACTGAGCAAAAATTCTCTTAGAAACACTCTCTACATAAGAGATCGGACGTCGTTGTGGCAAATTGGGAGCTACATGATTGAGGATTATCTGTTAGATTCTCGGGTACATCAAAAATCTTTCCTGAGCCACTGCACGTCTCTGTCGATCAATCTCATAGAAAATCATCTGACTAAAGCTGTAGGGCTTGTTTTAAGTCAAGGCAGTCATCGCCGATTGCGTTGTTGCACCCATACCATCAGTACCAGCTTTGCGACCGGACATACACACAATCATCACATGCATCAGAAACCTCCATTGATCTAACAGAAACCCCTTTCGTCTTTGAGAATCCTCCAAAGGATCTGAGTACCCCATACGAACAAAAGCACCATTTTGGAAAGTGGCCGAAAAGTCAGTGGGGTCATTGGTAGTCTCAACCCCAAACTGTAAGGCTACCCTTATTTGATCGGCCGAGAACTGTACCACTTGATTGTTAACTGTAGCACGCATTATAGGTGGATCAACACGACAGTCATACTCAACCGTATTCCATAAATCTTCAATGTTCGGTAGTGAAATCGGAAGAGTAGTAGTAATAGCATGAAAGATGCGTGAGCAAATGAGAAACGAAATGATCTCACGGTAATCGTCAATTCCTCGAGCATCCGGATCTAAGGTGATATACATATTGTGACCCGGAAAAAATTGTCTCTTATCACCGCCACCTTCGTCACCACCAGTTCCCCCAGCACCAGCCACAGCAGCCTTATCTGCAAAACAAAAGGATGAAATCAGACAAGTGTGTTTACAGGTGACAACTTCGCCCTGCATGGTACAGGCGAAGTTGTAGATTTATCGAAGTTGAGATACTTGCGAAGTTGTATCAAATTCGCCAAGAACCCTAACTTCGCCGCTTTTTCAGTTCAACAAAGACACACGATCTGTTTAAACATGGACAATCAGTGGTCTAATGAGTGCAGCGTAAGGTGCGATTTAGGGTTAAACCAACTATTAATTATCAAAAATAGTCCGAAATCGACGTGAGACGAGACTGTAGGGTTTGACAATAAACCGAGCTTAAATCAGGATATGGTGGAACAGATTAGCAAACATTCAAATAGAATTACGAGTCACAACGATCAGACGAACCTTGATGTCGATTAAAAATAGATAAAACAAAATAGGTTTGATTCAAACTGGTAAGTTCGTCGAGGGTTTGAGGTTAGAGAAATTTAGATTGACCAGGTTTGACCGCCTCTTTGCATTATATAGTTTTGAGAAACCCCAGAGGCGAAGTTAGATTTAACTTCGCCCAATAGACAACCTCGCCTCAGTCAACGCATGGTCAACTTCGCTGTTATGATAACTTCGCCCAACCCAAATTCAACTACGCTTTAAAAATAACGTCGCCCATTGTTATTGTAACAAAAGTTCAGAATAAGTGATCAAAAACCAGTAAACGGGATCAAATTTTAGTCTTGACGAGAACCTGCATGTTTTTGAAAAGATCCGAACAGGAATCAAACTGATTAAGTAGCTGTCACACAGATCCATGTTCAACGGTATTATGACATAGAGAAACAGGTTGCAGGTAGGTATAAAACTTAGTATGGTTTTCATCGCTTCTGTGATACGGATTAGGTTCAATTAAGCTCAAAATTTAGATGGACATCACATGAGAGATTGTGATGTCTCCTATCTATTCTCAAATCGTATTTGGCTTTCCCCAAGTCATCCCGAGTTGACTTCGACCCGTAGTGTCTGATCAATCAATGTGCACATGTCGACCTTCCGATTCATCTTCCCGATCTTTCTTATACTTTGAAAATATTCCTTCTTGCCTCTTTCTTGATATTTGTAACGAGACTAGCTTCAAAAGGCTTAACGATAATATCTAGATTTTTTTAAAGACAATAATATAACTGCAAGTCTAAGACAACTGCAAGTCCCGAATCTGGATCACTGCAGATAACTTAACACTATATTCGCGGGAATCAGAACACTCACGAACTCGTGTATGACTGGGTAATCACTTTTCTGCCTATCATAGGGAAAGATGTATGTGGAGACATGCACAACTCAGAATGACTCTCCACAGTAAATCGAGAAGATTTAGTTTGTATCACTTCAACTTTTACGCACCATAGGAAGCTACCATAACATACAATGACTGTTCTGAAGTCTTTTAGGCCTAATTACTTCACCAGTTAAGCACACAAAATCAGTTTATCTATCACTTTCCAAGGTTGGATCAATTTTCATTTAACACCATTAAAGAAACTTCTTGCGAAGTTTTAGACTGGAAAAATTATATCATTTCCCAAAAAAAAAAAATTTAAATTCAAACGCCTCGATCAAGTCAAAGTCTTTAGGTAAACGGCTATCCTGAAGATCCATTGAATCAGCCGGACCGACCACATACAAGTATGTGTCCCTCTGACTAAGTATGAACGACTAATTTTAAGCGAAAGAATAAAAACCCATCAAAAACCCCCCAGTCGCTTTCAGTCATCTGGCTAATGGCTATCCTTACAATCTACAAGTAGATACAATGACCAAACATATTCATGTAATATGTCCTTCAGACTTGAGAAACCGATGTAATTTTAAGCGATAGTGATGTTTTTTTTTTTTTTTTTTTTAACGAAGAAAACAAGGTTACTCGGGATTGATCATCCCATTTAGCTCAACAAGGTTTTGAAAACGGGATCGGTCAAACACTTTAGTAAAAGATCGGCAAAATTTTCCAGTGAATCAACCTTTTCAAGCAAAATTAATTTCTTCTCTGCACAATCCCGTATAAAATGATGACGAATGTCAATATGTTTAGTTTTACTGTGTTTAACGGGATTGTTAGTTACTGAGATAGCAGCAGTGTTATCAATGCAAATAGGGGCTTGAGTGAAATTCAGACCATAATCGCGCATTTGTTGTTGTATCCATAAAACTTGGGAGCAGCAATTCGATGTTGCCATTTATTCTACTTCGCAGGTGGAAATGGCTACAGAGGTCTGCTTCTTGCACTGCCACGACACCAATCTTCCTCCGAGAAATTGACATCCACCGGTTGTTGACTTCCTGTTCTGATTGCTACCTCCATAGTCAGAATCGGTGTATGCTACCAAATCCAGTTCTCCCCCTTTTGAGTATCATAGTCCCAACTTAGGCTTTCCTTTAAGATACCACAAGATTCTTTTCAATCCCTTCATGTGTGATTCCTTCGGGTTTGTCTGGAAACGAGCACAAAGACGAATTGCAAACATAATGTCAGGTCTAGATGCAGTTAGATACATTAAAGAACCTATGATTGCCCGATATTGAGTGGGATCCAAATCTTCATCACTATCGAAATCAGCACCCAGTTTGTGGTTGACGCAAATTGGAGGGTCGAATGGGGTACTATCATCCATCTTGAAGCGTTTAAGCACATCATGGACATACTTTATTTGATGAATAAACATGCCATCTTACTTCTGATCTACCTGCAATCCCAAAAAGAAAGTTAATTCGCACATAGCGCTCATCTCAAACCTTTTCTTCATGACTGCTTCAAACTCCTGACACATAGTAACTCTTGAGGCAGCGAAGATGATATCGTCCACATAAACTTGAACGAGTAGAAAATCACCCCCTTTCTGTTTGACAAACAAGGTACTGTCGATTTTCCCTCTCTCAAACCCATTCGCTAGCAAGTAATCTGATAAAGTTGCGTACCAGGCACGAGGTGCCTGATGTAGCCCATATAATGCTTTGCTCAGTTTGTACACATGATCAGGAAAATCTGGGCCAGGAAAACCCGGAGGTTGTTCTACGTATACCACCTCATCGACTTTTCCGTTAAGAAACGCACTCTTCACATCCAACTGGAACACTTTCATCTATTTGTGTGCAGCAAATGCTAGAAACAGTCGAATTGCCTCCAGTCAGGCCACAGGAGCAAACACTTCGTTGTAATCAATTCCTTCCTGTTGAATAAACCCTTTAACTACCAATCTTGCCTTGTTGCGAATGATTATCCCCTTCTCATCTCTCTTACATTTAAAAACACACTTTGTACCGATAGCGTTCACTTCTTGCGGTTTTTCAACTAACTGCCATACTTCCATCTTCTCAAACTGTGCCAGTTCTTCCTGCATGGCTTCAACCCACGAGCTATCCTTCAGTGCCATTTAATAATTCTTTGGTTCAATCTGACTGATGAAGCAGGTGTACAAGCATTAATTTATAATACTCGTGTCTTTAATTATTGCATACACACATGTGTGTTCATCCAAACTTCTTCTAGTACGTACACCATCAGAAGGATTACCGATCACATTCTCCAAAGGTTGATTCTTGTGAATTTTGGTGGTCTGTACCGGACCGACTTCCAGATCATTCTCAAGATTTGAAGAGAGTTCATCAGAGTGAGGCTGAGGTTGAGTGTGAAATGGATTGTAGAATTCATCTTCATTCGAGACAGCTGGAGTTTCAACTGCACTTGACGTGGTCAGTTGATTTTCATTATATTGCGGACGTTATACAATGTCCTCCTCTTCGTTATACAACATCCGTGAGGCCATTTTCTCATCAATGTCTGCAAAATCCAAGTAAGGCACATTAAAAGATTTGAATAGCTTATCATAGTCGAAAGCCTCTACCGGTCCCATGCTAGACCTTGGTGATTTGTAACTAGTAATGTCCGTGGTACAGACCACCTCAACCTTGCTGTTTGATAGATTAAAGACTCTTCTGTTGGGTGTCCCAACAACATAGCCAACTAAGATACCTTCGTCAGCTTTCTCACCAAATTTAGAGTTAGTCTTTAATATCGAATATGGGGACCCGAAAGGTTCAAGACCCTTCAAATTTGGCTTTCTACCATGCATCAGTTCATAACATGTTTTATTTAATCTTTTAACAGTTAAGACACGATTTAGGATATAACAGACTGTAGCGACAGCCTCAGCCCAGAACACCACGGGAAGTTTAGCATCTGCCAGCATGGTCCTGGCGCCTTCGATTAGAGTTATATTCTTCCTTTCAGCTACTCCAATTTGTTGCGGAGTATATGGGGTGCTGTACTGATGCTCTATCCCTTTCTGTAAGCAAAACATTCCCATTGAAATCTGTACCATTATCACTCCTGATGTACTTAACCTTCCTCCCAACAATATTTTCCAACTTGGTAATCAAGTTAATTACCAACTGAACTGTCTCATCTTTTGCCTTCAGAAAATAGACCCAAGAGTATCGTGAGTAGTCATCGGTTACCACCAAACAGTATGAAGTTCCTCCTAGACTCTTTACATTCACAGGATCAAAGAGATCCATGTGAAGTAGGTCCAAGGTGCTGACACTTGAGTTAACCTTCTTGGAGTTATGAGGCTTCTTGTGCTGTTTTCCTTTCTTGCATGATACACATTGGTCTTCAAAATTGAAGTTCTTCAAAGGAACTCCTAGTTCCAAACCATTCTTGACTATGTAGTTCATATTATGAAGATGTATATGACCCATTCTTCGGAGCCACAACTCTGACTCATACTATGTTGCTTTTGACAGAAGACATGATTCTTCATTTGCCATCTCAGTTGATCTCATATCCATTACATACGTGTTCTTTTCTCTTGGAGCCTTCATCACAATCCAGGTTTCAGCAATCTTGAAACCAGGATAAAGTACGAGTGCCTCATCTTTAGTAAAATGAACTGTGTATTCTTTGTCACAAATCTGAGAGACACTCAACAAGTTATGCTTCAACTCTTCCACAAAATTCACTTTTTCCAACTTTATTCTTCCATTTGTTACAGTCCCAATACCACTAATTCTTCCTCCACTTTCTACTGTGAAACTAACCCTTCCTCCTTGAACAGACTTCCGGTCACGTAACAATTTCTTGTTACCAGTCTTGTGCCGGGAACAGCCACTGTCAACAATCCACTATTGTTTACAGCCCTGTTTGACTGTTCATGCACAATTAAAGAAATAGATTAAAATCTAGGGACCCAAGACATTCTGGTCTTGGGTTGATTAAACCTGTTATCCGGCATCCTTTACCTTGCTTGCCCAAAGTCAGTTTGAGGAGAGTTTCTGTAAGTTCTGAACGGAAAATTTCTAGATGACTGGCTATGAGGCATCCAAACCTTCGTGAATTAATGGAATTATAATTATTGGTTTGGTAATTCACTGGGAAAGAACGAGACTGATTTCTTTGAAATCTTGGATTAGTCCAATGATTGAAATTTGGTGTTTTCACATTCTTACCAGCATCATAATTAGTATTCGTTTTATTCTCAGTTTTAGTAGGCCTCATATTTCTAGATTTTCTCTGTTTCAGAGGACAATCAGCGACAAGGTGTCCTATCCTGTTGCATCTAAAATAACTTCTGTTCGAACTATTCTGGCTGTTTTGAACTTTCGTCTCAAAAGTTGTTGCAGATGTCGAGGTTGCGTTACTATCCGTTTGTCTCACATATGGTGGGATGAACGGATTTAGGGAAGATTTCTTTCATCAAACTTATAGTCCTCCCCTCGTTTTAGTAACACAACCTCTTCTTTTATCTCACCAGATTCGGACGACTTGTCCGAGTTTGACGAGATAGAACTTGTGACATTAGAACTTGTCTTACTTGTTTCACTCTCATTAACTTAAGTTTCTTTAGCAGAAACTTTTATTGGAACTGTCTGACTAATTTCAACATTCGCAGATTGCTGATTACTAGGATTATATGTATAGTTATTGTTGTATGGTGGTGGAACTTCAGAGAATCCAATTCCCCCTTTGTTAACCGGGGAACGTTGAACACTTATGATGTGATCTAACATCGCAGAAGAATTTATAAATTGTTCAATTTTTCTGTTCAGTTCCACCACTTTTACCTGGTAATCAGCTATCTGTTTATCTTTTTCAGCAATTTTTTTGGTCTTTTCTTCTAACACTTCATAACTAAGATCAATCACTTGTATTTTTTCAGCTAGAGTGGCTTTAAGACTTCTGATATCCTTTTCACTAGTTTTTATTTTTACCGAGTAACTGTTTTCTTTAGTTTTAGAATATTGATGTTCTTTTTTTAAATTTTTAAATTGAGTGTCCAAACTAACAAACTGATCAGTTAATGTTTTTAATTGATCAAACAGTTTTTCACATTGTTCACAATGATATTCAGAACATACCTCTGAGAGTTGATCGTTCACTTCTACCATGTATGCTTGATCTTCCCCCGTCTCTTTGTCACTTCCTCCAATTTCGATGTTTACCAGTTTTGCCTGTTCGAACACCTCCTCAACTTTTATATTCCAGTTGTATCCACCGTTTTGTTGAGATACCATAGCCTTATATTCACTTCCACTCCCATTTTGTTGAGCAGGCCTGTTTTGGCTTCGATCGACTCTCTCATTTGTACACTCTTTAGCAAAGTGACCATTTTGTTGACAGTTATAACAACGAACTTTGGACTTATCAAACCCTGGTCTTTCTCCAACAAACTTTCAGATAGGTTTCTTCAAAAATCTCTTTACCCTTCTAACTATCGTAGCCATCTGCCACTGCAGATCCATTTCTTCCATATCATCAGCGTCGATCTGATCATAGTCTTCATCCAAGGTTGCAGGGTCGACTATTTTTCCTTTGATGTAATTCTCATATGAGGCAATGAAAGAGGCATAAAGAGCAAACTGTTATTCAGCTGATTTCACACTCATAGGCATCTGTGAGTTGTTCTTGCCAGTTGTGGTTTGAGGTTTTGAGGAACTACTCCCTCCTGCTACGAAACACACGTCACCATCCATATTGAGAATCACATGACCATCTAGAGTGGAGTTTGGTTCCCCCTTTGAGTAGTAGGTAGTGGATTCTGATTTTGAACTTGAGTTTGGAGTGACTTTAGCACCATACATTCTCGGATCCTGAACCTGATCAGTAGGTGTCTCCTTTCGAGCCATGTTAAGTTCAAAATTCCATAACTTATTTACCACCGTCTCCAAATCAATCTTCTCAAAGTCCTTATCTTCTCTCATAAGAACTGTGTACATTTCCCATTTTGGTGGGAGAGCATCAAGAAGCTTTTCCACTATCTCTTCTTCCTTGTATTCAATGGAGTAGTTATTTAGCTCGGTCATCATATGATAATATTGTGTGATGATGTCATCAAGTTATTCGTTTTTCAGATACTTGAATACTGAGAATTGAGTTTTCAGCAGCTTTGACTTGGAGGTACGTATCTCAACATTTCCTTCATATATATTCTCTAGTGCTTCCCATAGCTCTCTAGCAGTTTTGTATTTTTTCAAAGTATGAAGAATCTCTTGTGGAAGTGCCATTGTTATAGCTGCATGCGCTTTACTTTCTGCCTCATACATTTTCTTTTCTTCATCTTCCATCTTACTGTACTTCTTAATCTGTTCACGACCTTCAAACATGGATGTTGGTGGAATGTACCCGTCTTGAATACAGACCCACATCTTTGCGTCTTGATACTTCACATATTGTTCTAATCTATCTTTCCATGCAACGAAATCAGTACCTTTAAGTAGTTTTGGAGCTTTAGTTGCTGAACCAGCTTCGACCTCCATCTTTACCAGTTCTGTGATGTTTATCGAAGTCATACTTAAACGTAGCGACTCTAACCTTAACTATCAAATTCTGTGAACAGTGAGCAGTAGCGAAGTTAATACAACTTCGCCTGCTGTTCAACTTCGCTAACAACTACGTTGGATGACAACCTCGCTGGTTATCAACTTTGCTGGTTATCAACTTCTCCAAAAACTTATATGTTCGTTAAAACCCTAGTTTTTGTGACAGCAAGTTCGCCAGAAGAGCAAAGGAGTTTTGCAGGTTAGGTAGGTCGATTTCGAAGGTCGCGAGGGTGATTGGAAGGTGTATTTGATGAGGGATGAGGAGCGACTAACAAAAACGAGGTATTTCAACGTAAACTCGTTCCGCGAATGGTCGAACGGAACGATCTTAACACCCGTGTGATAATCCCGAACCACACAATCACGAGCAAAATGCTCTGATACCAATTGTAGGTTCCCACCCGGATCTACACAGGAGTATCTCGTAACACGAGGGTGCGGAATCCCCACGTATACGATACGAGTGTCGAGTCGATTAACACGTTGAATATATGTAAACACACGAGAATATAAGATAATACTTTATATATTGCAATGCTTAATCACCAAGATACAAACACGTGACTCTAAGAATCAGTAAATCAGCCGTCCAAAGTTATGTCTACAAGAGCCGAAGTTAGAGTTTAAATAACTCGACAACTTTGCCTAACATACTAGGCGAAGTTGTCTTAACTTCGCTCAACTACAAGTTCGCTAAAAAAAAGGCGAACATATAAGAACAAGTTTAACACAAAACACCCAATCTATACGATTACAGACACTAATAAGCACGAGATACTGAACTACTGACATCATGCACCAACAGAGAGCTTAAGTGTGTGTTTTGGGTGGTTTATGGAATATGTGTAAATGAATGGATTAGTTGGTAATTAAGGTTTATATATTATGGATCATGGGCTTACGCCCATGGTCTTCTCTTTTTTCCTTCTTAATCCAAGTCCATGTCCCATAACTATTTAACCCAACACTGGCCCGACTCATAATAACTCATATTTTTATTTATTAACCGAAACTAGAAAACGGGATGTTACAAGTCTTCCCTCCATAAAGAGGTTTCGTCCCCAAAACCTAACTATTACAAAAACAAATCTAGATAAAACTTGTGCATTTCTTCTTCAACCTCCCAAGTAGCATCTGATCTTTTACGGTGCTTCCATATCACCTTCACCAACGGTATAACCTTGTGACGAAGTCGCTTTTCTTTATGATCAACAATCCCTATGGGTTGTTCAATGTAGTTCAATTTTTCATCAACCACAATGTCCAACAATGGCACATGAGACGTATTATCAGCTAAACATTTCTTCAGATGAGAAACATGAAAGGTAGAATGAATTCCTTATAATTCTTCAGGCAGATCCAGTTTGTAAGCTAATTCACCCACGCGATCCATAACTTAAACGGTCCTCTCTTTCCTAGGACTCAACTTTCCTCTCTTCCTGAAACGAATGATTCCTTTCCAAGGCGAGACCTTGAGCATCACATTGTTACCAACGTTAAACTCGATTCGTCGTCGCCGCTTATCAGCATATGACTTTTGACAGTCTTGAGCAGCCTTCATCCTTGCCTTGATCTGTTCAAACTTTGAAGAGGGTTCTGGCATAACTTATAGACTTCCTAGCTCCTTCTAACTAATCTCCCCCAACATACGGTAGTTCTACAATGTCTTCCATACACCATCTCGAACAATGGCATACCAATAATTGAATTGTAACTGTTGTTACAGGAGAACTCTGCCAGATACGGATGATCATCCCAACTTCCACCAAAATCTAAAACACAAGCACGTAGCATATCCTCAAGGGTTTGGATCGTCCTTTCAGATTGTCCATCTGTTGAGGATGATACGCCGTACTGATGTTCAATCTCGTTCCCATAGCTTCATGGAACTTCTTCCAGAATCTCGAAGTAAAATGAGTATCCCTATCAGACATGATCGATAGTGGCACTCCATGTTTAGTCACGATCTACTTGATGAACAAACTTGCTAACATTTCTGACGAGATAGCCTCTCATATAGGCAGAAAGTGAGCACTTTTGGTCAAACAGTCTACTATCACCCAAATGGCATCATGATATCTAGCTGTATGAGGTAGCTTAGTTATGAAATCCATGGTGATGTGTTCCCGTTTCCATTCTGGTACCTCCAAAGGTTGCATCTTTTCATAAGGCTTCTGATATTCGGGATTGACTTGTAAGCAAGTTAAGCAGTTACTAACATAATCCACCACGTCATTTTTCATTCCCGGCCACCAGTAATCACTTTTCAAATCATGGTACATCTTAGTAGTTCCTGGATGAATTGAATACCTTGACTTATGAGCTTCATCTAAGATTCGACCCCTGAGGTCCCCATGGCGTGGAATCTGCATACGGTCAAACCTAGTCTTAATGCCATGCGTGTTCTCCATCAACTTGTCTTACTGACCGAAAATCCATTCTTTCTTCACTATCCCTTCATCTACCAACACCTCTAATTGCACTTTGATGATTTCTTCAAATTGACATAAGTTTATTATAACCTGGTACGACTTCACTGTTGCAATGACCTCCTCATTTTTACTACTTAACGCGTCGGCGACCACATTAGCTTTACCAGGGTAGTACTTAATGTCGCAGTCGTAATACTTAATCAATTATATCCACCTTCTCTGTCTCATGTTCAATTCCTTCTGCTCAAAGAAGTACTTTAAACTTTTATGATCCGTGTAAATAGTACACTTACTACCATACAGATAATGCCTCCATATCTTGAGAGCGTGCACTACTGCTGCTAGCTCTAAATCATGCGTCAGATAAGTACTCTCATGGACTTTCAAATGTCTAGATGCATAGGCTATCACTTTTCCTCGTTGCAGCAACACGCAACCTAACCCACGATGCGAAGCATCAGTACAAACAACCAAATCCTCGTCACAATAGGGTAGAGCAAGGATTGGAGCTTGTGTGAGTCTTTTCTTTAATTCCTCAAAAGCTTCTTCTTGAAACTTACCCCAATTGAATACTACCGACTTTCGGGTCTTACCGGTCAACGGTGCAGCTATCTTGGAGAAGCCTTCGATGAATCTCTTATAGTACCCAGCTAACCCTAAGAAGCTTCGTATATCAGTCGGATTATGCGGAGTCTTCCAATTTTTTATCGCCTCAATATTAGCTGGGTCCATGGTAATCCCTTCAGGATTTATCACGTGACCTAGAAAATGTACTTCTCGCAACCAAAACGCGCATTTAGAAAGCTTAGCGCACAACTTTTCTTACTTCAGAGTATCCAATACTTCTCTCATATGCTCGGTATGATCAGACTCACATTTTGAATAAATCAATATATCATCGATGAAAACAATAACTGACTTGTCCAAAATCGGCCGACGCACCCTATTCATCATATCCATAAATGCCGCGGGAGCATTCGTTAGACCAAATGACATTATGAGGAATTGATAGTGTCCATATCGCGTCCGAAATGTTGTCTTAGGGATGTCTACCTCTTTCACCATCAGCTGATGATAACCTGATTTGAGATCTATTCCTGAGAACCATCTTGAACCTTGCAGTTGGTCAAACAGATCATCAACCCTTGGCAAAGGATATCTATTCTTTACCGTAAGCTTATTCAACTCGCGATAGTCTGTGCATATTCACATACTCCCATCCTTCTTCTTTACGAACAACACTGGTGCGCCCCACGGGGAAACACTTGGTCTAATAAAACCCTTGTCGAGGAGTTCTTGCAGTTGGGACATCAATTCTTTCATCTCGGACTGCGCTAGATGGTAACGTGCTTTCGCGACGGGCTGGTCTCCTGGTATTAAATCTATCTGAAATTCTATCGCTCGCTCCGGTGGCAACCCCATAAGATCCTCAAGAAATACTTCTGGGTAGTCGCGCACGATAGGAACGTCTTTCATTTTTTCGTCTCGGCCGTAGCGTTGACAACATACGCCAGGTAGGCACTACACCCTCGCCTTAATAAACCCTCGTCATTCATCATCGAAGTGACATTAAGTCCAGAACTTTCCTTATCACCATAAACCGTCACCGCACTATCATCCAAGGACTTTAGCTTTATTATCCTACTCTTAAACACTATCTGAGCTTCATACCCGAACAACCAATCCATTCCCAAAACCACATCAAACCCTACTAAGGTCATAACATACAAGGTAACAGGGAACTCATGTCCCTCTAACTCTACCTTACAGTCCTTAACCATTTTCGTTATTTTAACTAAAGTGTCACTAGCGGTTTCTACTACAAAGGTTTCAGACACTCGGAAAAATTTCATTTTAGCTAGTTTATTAAATGGTGTAGCTACGAAACTTTTATTCGGACCCGAATCAAATAATACTGAAGCAGAAATACCCTTTTCTAGAAACGTACCAGTCATAACATCTGGAACTTGCTTGGTTTGTTCTTGAGTTTGCATGTAGGCTCTAGTCCTTGGCCTTACTTGATCGGCATCTTTCTTTCCACTTCCTCTAGCCTCACCATCGGTGCACTCCCTTGCCATATGGCATGTCTTGCCACATTTGTAACAGGCGGGCTTTGCACTGCACTCATTGGCATAATTCCCTGCCTTCCCACACTTATAACACACATTAGACCCAAGCCTACATTCCCCACTATGAGCCTTCCCACATTTATGACAAACATCAGAACTCCTACTCCACTTGCATTGCCCTCCGTACATTTTACCACAAGTTTTGCATGACTTCTTCTCCCATACCCTCTGCTTCTTGTCCCTAAGGTTCCACAACTGAGTACCAGGTCGTTTAGAAGGAGCGACCCACTTCTTATCCTTCTTCTATTCCATAACCACATCATCTGCCGACAAGTCGTCGTAAACCATTTCGGCGAGCCCTACAGCATATTCGAAAGTACCCGGTCTACCAGCCTTGACCAAGACGCGAACATTCTGCAGCATTCCCCTTAGGTAACACTTGATCCGCTTGGCCTCAGTGTTCACCATGTCTGGCACCAACCTTGACATGCCGTTGAATTCAGTGGTGTATTCACGGGTCATCTTACCCGCCTTCAGACCCAAGAATTTCATTTCAACCCTTTCAACTTCTACATCCACACAAAACCTTATCATCACCAATTCCTTCAAATCATCCCACCTCATAGCTTTGATCTCTTCTGCACTCTTCCTAAGCTTAAATGACTCCCACCAATATATTGCTTCATCACCGAAAGATTGAGTAGCATAACCCACGGCTTGGTCTGGGCGACATTCGCTAATTCGGATAACTTTGTCCATAGTGGTTATCCATTGGAGAGTAGAGGTTGCGTCTCCCAAGCCAGTTAGCTTCGGTGGGTCACAACCTTTAAAAGACTTATAGTTGCACCCACCACGGCCTCTTCTCTTGTCATCGACTTTCACCGACTTAACCACATTTGATTCCTCCTTCTCCTTCTCATCATCCTTCTTACTCTTTTCCCCAAACTTCTCAGCAGTCCTTGCCTGACTTCCAGCAGACTTGTCGGGATTCATGTTCTTCACAACAGTTGCTACCGCTTGAGCAATGGCAGCTTCAATTGCGGGATCCAATTGAACCCCTTTGTTGTTGCTTGGATTTCAACCAGCTTCACTTCCTTCTCCTTCAGTGTTAATAGCTGATTCTATCGATGGTTCTCGGACCATGCGTGGCCTACCACGACGTCCCGTGCGTCCTCCCCTTCCAGCAACTTTCCTAGCTCAAGTCATTTGTATTCTATAAGGAAACACAAACGTCATCACAAAAGGAACCATTTAGTATAAGGATAGTAAGGCTAACATGTAATAACAGTGGCCAGCTGTGATTAGCTGATCACGTTACTCTCCGTGTCCTATACACTTCCTCTTGTGAGTCCACTTGTGCTAGTTCTACTTCTAACAGTTAGACAATCAAACAGTTCATATCATCATATACTCCTATCCCTAGAAATTAAGCTAGCATTCATACATTATTCTACTTTTAATGTGAAATTAATCACATACTGTACCTTTACTCAGCTTGCTTGAGTGACACTTGACATTCTTGAACTGGCAACTTCTTTCTTTTCTTACTTTAATCCAATTCTCTGTTCGAGTCTAAGCATGTAGGATGCTTAAATCTCTCGAACTTTGCTCTGATACCAACTTGTAAGGCCCCTTTAATGGTGCCTCACTTTTGACGTTGGATTTACTCATAAACACGGTTCTAAATATCAGAGTTAATTAAAAATTTACGCGGAATATAAACACTTTCATAACATTACAATAATAATTGGTAACATATCTTAAAACATTCATCTTGTCTTTCAAAGTCAAAACATTAATTATTAAACATAACAAGTCTTCAGATGCCAGACTCTTATTCTTCTGCCATATGCCACCTCTTAAGCCAGCTGTCTCAATCTGTTAGCCTGCATACATACTAAAAGTCAGCTACGCTGAGTGAGTTATAGTTAATCATACAACATACAATTAATTCACATACATTACTATCCATACTACTTAAAGAGCCTTCCGCCCTATAACCTAACATATATTATAGGGTTCTGGTCCCAACGTCACAGATATTATTAGGGTCTGGTCCCTACCCTCACAGATATTATTAGGGTCTAGTCCCTATCCTTACAGATATTATTAGGGTCTGGTCCCTATCCTCACAGATATTTTTCGGTCCCGTATTGATCACTCAAACTCACAATAAATGTCACAACCCACACAATAAATGTGTCGACAAGAAGGTTGGTGATGTTGCTATTTTTAGTAAGATTATCTGTTTGTAAACGGCGGAATAAGAAACAAACAGAATTGTTGCTTAAGGATCATAAATGTAACAAACACAAACAATCACTCAAAAGATTCCATTTATATAAAGGTTCATACAAATGCAAAAGCAATTAGGGTTTCTTTTTTGGAAAGTTTATCCATACAATCCTAGGACAGCCGTCACACTCAATCAGGAATATTCGATTAGGTCTGAAAAGTGTAAAGGCTAAAATCCGTCCCCTTGTAGGCATGCCCTAAATTATTCTATTTATAGGCCTGCCACCACCTGGCAGTTGTCCCGTCTTCTAGAAACCCAAATGATAGGTACATAAACAAATTTCATATTCAGAATTATACTAGGTGTGAAAACAGGTTTTCCGGGTAGACTTTATGTCATATGTCTTCCCCGAGTAGGCATTGTGCCTTTTGTCTTTTACGAGTAGACCTGGTAGCCTTGAAATGTGCTGGAGAACAGTTCTCCGAGTAGACTTTACTTAGAGTATTTTCCTAAGAAAATACTCACCTAGCAGACTTCAATATTCTTGACCATATCAAACTTTGACCGATATAATCTAACGAGCAAACTTGTTCTTTAGAGATCCTTTCAACTCTGAATAACTTATTAGCAAAGCAAAGTATGCTGGTAACACTGTAGCTTGCTCGAAGTTGAACCTTGCCCGACGAAGTCCTTAGGATTATTCGTTAACAACTTCCATCAAGCATGCTCGGACCACTGTTTTAATAAAGAATACCTTGTTAGATCTTCCAAACACTTGGCTTCAAAAGCTTGGTGAACCAAGAGCTTACTCGGAAGCAAACCTTGCTTGGCTGTGAAGAACAACATTGCTAGACATAGTGAACCCTGCTCGGATTGACACTAAAGAAGACTTCTTGAAGATAACCTTGCCAAATGGACAAAATACCTTGCTAGGGCAAATAAACCTTGCTCGGGAGTCCAAGTGTGCTCAGATTCCATACTTAGCCATTCCAGGGGAGTGTTGAGAAGATTCCAATCTTCCATAAGTCATATCATGTCAAATCTTTGACTCAACAATCTCCGTCTAGATTGGAACATCTCAGCTGTCCCAAAACACCTCTAAGGTTACATACACTTAGTCAAAATACAAATCAAATCAAAATCAAATTACATAACAAAAGTCAAAATATTACATATTCAAATTCTGTCCGTAGACATTACAAAGCAAACCCTATTCTAAGAATCTTCATCTTCTAGCATTATGGGCTGCTTGTCTTCTACCAATGATCACCACACCTTCTCTTTGTTTGAAGATTGACAATATTTGATAATGAGGGTGATTTTCAGGAAATGTCATCTCCAAAATTTCCCTCAAATCTTCATTGCTTATGAACGTCAGATCTTCATCATTCTTGATAATTCCCAGTATGTGTCCATCTGAGTTACGGAGAATGTAATGGCCTTCCTTTTATTTGTATTCTATCTCAGTAATTCGGCCATTCTTCTGAACTTCATAATTTGGACGAGTCATTCTCCTTCTCATACTTATGCAGGTGTTTAATTTGGATAGTGGGTTTTTGTTTCCAACCATTAAAAGGAAGTACAACTCAGCATTTCTTATACTTCTTATATGACTGGCTCTTCTTGCCTTTTTATACTTTGTCAGCTCCCACTTCCTTCTCTGGTCCAATAGGGGAAATCCCTTTTTAGCTTCATCTCTCAGGTATTTGGACAGTTTATTTTGTTGTCTCCCGGCCGTCTTGTTTCTGTTATGATAATCATACAGGTCAGGATTGGCCATGATCTCAAGTTGTTCCCTTTTGTATTCAGCAAAATCGTCTTTAAAGACGATTTCTCTCAACTGTCTGCTCTGCATGACCAGTTTCAGAGTGTTTGATACAGAGTCATAGTAGAGTGTTCTAGGCAGATCAATATCATATTGGGGCCTTTCCACCCTTCGAGTTCCAGCTCTACTTGGCTCACCCCTGGTTGTTGAGGGGTATCTCCTTGAAGCAGAGGGCATTGTTGGAATTGACTTTAAATGTCTTTTTGTACATCCCTTCAATCAGCTCAGCAAGCAATCTAACAAGTTCAGCTAGGTTTTCACCTGCATCTCTGAATAATCTTCCAATCATTTCCAAAACTCTTTCATTATTCAACTGTCCGGCTGGTACAAAACTTCCTCCTACAAAACTTCTTGGATTATCACCTTCTAACAACACTTTCTTCCATTCAGCCTTCTGTATATATAATAATTCTTTCAGTTGAGCTTTACCCAATGCCTCAAAGGCATTTTCATTCATTCCTTTCTGCTTCACCATCACATCTTTCAATATCTAAATCTTTTCCTAATTATCCCATGGATCTGTGGGTTCATCTTGTTCTGGTTCTGGCTTTACTTCTACTGGGATAGGAATTTCTTCAGTTTCAGCCCTTTTCAATTCTTTTTCAGCCTTTTGTTTCTATCTTAAAGTTATAATTCTTCTTTTCATGGTAGGTGGCTCAGGTTGATATTCCCTTGATTGTCTAACAGAGGGTTCAGGTCGATCTCTCTTTGATTTATCCTTCTTTTGCAGTCTATTATAGTGAGATTCAACAGCAGCTTTAGACAAGCTGTTTACCAGTTCAGGTGCCATATCCCTATCAATCAGATAACCACACTTTCCAGCATATCTTTTCTTTAATTCTTCAATTTTTCCTTCCAATCTTTCTCTTTCTTCTCTCTCCCTTCTTTCTCTATTTACAATAAAGGTTTCTTCAAGAACTTTGAAGGTCATCTTGGTTAAGTCTTTTTCATTTAATCCACAACCTCTCAAGTACTCTCTATATCTCAAAGAGTCACGATTTTTCTTTTGAATAATTCTTTTCAACTCATCATGCTCAATCTCTATCATCCTCCGCAACTCCTCATCGGAGAGTGGAGCCAGATCATCAAACCTCAAAACCCTAGTAGTAGTGGTAGTGGTAGTGGTAGTGGCAGGAGCAGTAGCAGGAGCAGAAGCAGCAGGAGCAGCAGGAGTAGGAGCAGGAGGAGGAGTGGTGGTGGTGGTGGTGGTGGTGGTGGTGGTAGTAGTAGTAATACAAATTCTTTAACACCACTATTTTCCTTACAATCCCCCATGGAAGACGATCTTAAACAACAACCTTTCATCTTCAACCTCAAAACCCTCAAACAAGCTTCAATCAACCTTTACTCGATCTCACCATCCCAAACGACCCACAATTAAAAACCTTATCAACCCATTTAACCCATCTTAAAACCCTCAACACTCGACACCAGCAACCCGACCTCAAATCCTTCCTCACCCATCGAGTTGACGCACTCGAGTTATCCTGACTCGTTGAGTCTATCGAGTCCGAATTTGACAACTAGATCGATCCAACTCCAACACCACCACCACCACACCATTCCAGGACCACCACCACCTCCTCACCATATCACACCAACATCCTTCACCGGCCACCACAACCAAATCAATTATTATATCTCTTTAGCTATAGCGTGGTTGACAGACTGAAGCCTATTGGCTAGGGTTTCGGTGCTGTGTTCTGCAACGTCAATGGCAATTCGTTGTTCGATGGAGAGTAAGGGTGACGCCACGGTCTAATAAGTAAATTAAGAAGAAAATCAGTATGGTATAAAGCATTCTGGCTAATTGGTTATATTTCTTGTAGAACTCGCTACTCCGGCAAGGACCCAAGATGGATAACGATGACAATGGCGAGTTCATCACCTAGATTATAACTAGTGTGATGAAAATATTATTCAATATCAGGTAGATTAATTAATGAAAATTGCAATGTATTAACACAAAGTGGAGTTGTTATCTTATTTTCAATTGGACACAAATCTAAACTAAAATGTGAATCTGAACTCAAATCTGAATGGTGAAGATGATGACGTTGGAGAGAGTATAGAAGCCGGTGGTGGGTGTGTTAATATTTTAATAAACATAATCAAACTTTTAACAATAGTCATTTTAGTCCAGTTGGTTGAGAGTGTTCTGCTTAGTGTGGCTAGTCTTGGGTTTGAAAACATTGTGAGTAGTTTTGTTGTAATTTTTTTTGAAGGAAATCATTAAAGAAAACCAAGGTCCAAATTGCATTTATTTAAAACCCACAGTGTTGAAAATTGTAAGGGTATTAGAGTCTTTTCAAATAAGCACTAACATTGTGACTTGACGGTAGATCTAAAATGCAAAAAGGACCACTACAAGGGTCTTATCTGCGAAAATGCCACCACGAGGTTGAAAGTTGCGTTTTGGGTTTCATCACAAGGACCATAACTACAATTATCTCTTTTAGAAATTACTAATCGCAACCATTAAATATTAGTTCTAAGGGCCTAGATCTATTCTTATTTTTCTCTCAAAACTGGTGTTTTTCATATTAACCTTACCCAAATTGGGCATGGCATAAGAAAATGTGTGGCGTCTCAAATGAAAAATTAAACACCAACACATATACTTCTCAAAATCGTGCTGAAGTTATATTCTTTCAACAATCGGCCATCATGAGGCTACCTCCTCTACAATACCCACTGACCTTACTCTTCTCCTTTCCTTTGCATTTTGCCGCTGATCACCATCGTCAATTTGTTTGCCTTAATTCTAGATCTATTAACACGCCTCAATCACCATCGCCGATCAGAACCTTCATCGGTATGTTTTGGAAGATATTCTCCGCTCTCCTCTCGTCAATCAGTAACTTTGTAGAAGTTAGATTCGATTATGGCTATTTTATTTTTATTTTTACTTTTTTATGATGCTATGTTGTAATTTTTTTCGATTGTGCAAAAGGAGTCAAGTAGATATATATATATATATATATATATATATATATATATATATATATAACTGAAAGACATGCAAAAGCGTACCTGAGAACACTCGTTCTATTGAAAATTTCGTTCTTATATCATATATATATATATATATATATATATAATTGAAAGAATTTTGGTCAGGAAACAACTTCGGGAAAAAGACTTCTCATACAATAATTGTTATAACCACTCAGCCTAGATATAGAAGGAAGTTTACCTTTATTGATATATTTATGAATTTACCACCCATAGAAGGAAAGGAGAATATGAAATTGTAACGACAGATGTTCTTCAAGAACTATTTGTTTCTGAGCTAAACCATGGAAAAGATTTTGATAAGATTCATGGGGCTTCTCAACTTTGCCATAATGACAACATAAAAAATAACATGTTAATCATTCAATTTTGTTAATATTTTTCTTTATTTGAGCACAATTTTGCATGCCATGCTTCTCATATAACGTTTGGACCACCATTGAAGGAAAAGTTAATGTTGTTACAAATGTATCATATTTGATAAAAGTTAGAAGATTTGGTAGGCCCGGGGTTGGCATGTCGGAAGTGTTCTCTATCTTTGTTTTAAATTTTAGTAGTTTAAGAAAAAATAGCCTATTTGCCAAATCCCGAACCTTTTGATTATTTCCAAAAATGCTCTCAAAAATAAATTTGAATCTGAATCATGTTTAAAATTCGAATTTTCATCCGTTTGACATTTTCAAGTCAACACTTCGAACTCATAACAAAATTGATGATATATATTTGCATTCTCAAACTTTTAAAAGATACTCAGATTTCTCATTTTTGAGTCGTAATAATTTTGACCCAAATGTAGTTAACTTATACCAAACAATCTATTTACCAACTTTTGACCCGTAAATATCGAATTTAAGTTCCACAAAAACCCAAAACAATCTTTGATAAAAAACCAAGAAATTAAATATTATAAACTTTTTTATATATGAAAGTGATTTGATATATACTATCATTACATTTTAACATATATATATGGTTTACTAAAACAATCAAAAAATAGATGAATAGATTTAAAACATACCTTTATAATTTATAAATTTATATGACAATTTACAACAACAATAATATTAGATAAATGGATAAAATTTGTGCGCGCTATTTCAGGGGCCAAACTTATATATTTATATATATATATATATATATATATATATATATATATATATATATATATATAAAAGATTTTGAGTCAAACAACATCGATCAACATAGTCAATTGTTCGAATAGGTCATTAATTTTGGTGTTTAAATGTCACTGGAAAATAGGTTTACCGAGTAACTTTGCGTGAAAGTCATGGTGAAGAAGATGATAACAAAATCAAATTTCATGTAACGGCAAAAACAAGTCATGCTCTTAATTTCATAATTAAATATATTATTTATATGCTCACCATTTCAGTTTTTTTTAGTTATACTTTCCCCTTAACTTTTATTTTAACATATCATTTAAAATCCTTTAAACAATTTTAAAAATTTAGTTAAATTATATTAAAATAACTATATAAATTTTACTAAATTTGTATTAATAACTCGTATAAGAATTAAGTTTTAGGTTTTGAAAAATTGGGTATTACATTCATATTATATTTCTGTTCTTTTTATTGTTATATCATTAATCGTCGTTTATAAAAATTAGCTTATATATTTCGTTATTCGTTAAAGCCTATGGGTTCTAAATATGTTTTTCCTTTTTTTCTTTTAAGGGCAACTTAGTCTCAGACACGTAGCTTTTTTGTATTCCAAAAATAATAATCTACATGCATGTCAAAATTTTAACCATGATCTTCTCTCCCAAACGCAAGTATCTAAATCTGTCGCCATAAAATACATGCAATAAGCACAAAAAATAAATGCTATAAACGTACACAAATTATGCTTTAATTGTTGTCTTGTTTATATGTTTGTGTTACATGCAATTTTTTTTATTACAAAGAAAAGACAATTCTTGTTTTTAATCTGTAATAAAAATAATAATAATAATAATAATAGTGAACAGTGGTTTTCGTCCTTATGGTTTATCCAAATCTGTGATTTTAGTCCAATAGGTTTACGTTTGCGATTTTCGTCTCTGTGGTTTCATTTCACTTGCAATTAAACTGAAATTCACTTTTGTCTCAACCCCCCCCCCCCCCCTCCCCCCAATACATCTCAGGCCATCAAGTGAGGGTGCTTGCGAATTAGGACTAGAGGTTATTTGGAGAGTGATAAAGTGATAATCGATCTACCTCCTCAACTAGAGGAGGATACTATATAAAAACAAACATATTACATATGAGTACACAAGAATGGAAAATATACAAGAGAGGAGCAATAAATATAAATTAAAATAATACCTATCTAAGATCCCCCCTCAAGCAAGACGGTGTTGGACCTAAGCGAAGAAGCTGGCGAAAGTAGTTAAACAAAGGACGAGGAAGGCTCTTCGTAAAAATGTCAGCCACCTGAAGCTTAGTTGATACAAATTTGGTATGTAATTTTCCAGAAGCAACAAGTTCCCGAATAAAATGGTAGTCCAAATCAATATGTTTAGCTCGTTTTTGAGAGATAAGATTCAGTAATAAATAGAGCACTTCGATTATCACAAAGAATTGTCAGACGATCAGGCAGTAATGCATAAAGCTCTTGCAGAAGATGAGTAATCCATACAATTTCAGCAGCTGTATTAGCCATAGCTCGATATTCAGATTCACAACTACAACGAGAAACTGCAGACTACTTTTTAGCACTCCATGACACAAGATTAACCCCCCCCCCCCCCCCCCAAAAAAAAAAAAAAAATAGAGTAGCCATAAGTAGATCAACAAGTTTCCAAACAACGAGCCAGTAGCCTAATAAAGATGTATGAGAGGGTCTGTGGTAGTGAAGACCAAAGGCCAAAGTACCTTTGATATATCAAAGAATGCGTTTCAATGCCTCATAATGTGTAACTATTGAAGCATGTAGAAACTGACTGACTTGATTAGCAACATATGAGATATCAGGTCGAGTAATCGTAAGATACTACTGAAGTGCACCCACAATTGAACGGTAATGGGTAGGATCTAAGTATAAATTACCTGCAGAAAAAAAAAAGAAACGTTAGTGCTTAAGGGTGTTGGTGCCGGTTTGGCATTCAACATCTTTGCCCGGGTAAGAATATCAGCAGTGTATTTGGATTGGTTTAAAAACAATCCATTTAAAGTGTAGGTAACTTTAAGCCCAAGGAAGTAGTTGAGCTCCCCCAAATCTTTGATGGCGAATTTTATATTTAGATGAGTGATAAACGAGGTGAGAGTATGTGGTTGATTTCCTGTTAATATCAAATCATCAACATAAACCAAAAGGTAAATGATACAAGAGTCTCTTTTAAAGACAAAACGAGATGGGTCAGCACAACTACACATCAAACCACTCTGGATAAGAAAGGTGCTAAGGCGATGAAACCAAGCCCTAGGAGCTTGTTTAAGACCATATAAAGCCTTATTTAATTTGAACATGTGAGTCGGAAACTGAGAGTCAACAAATCCCGGTGGTTGCTCTATATACACACATTTAGTGAGACGTCCATGTAGAAAGGCATTACTGACATCTAACTGATGTAAGTTCCATTTATTATAACAACCAACGAAAGTACAATACGAACAGTAGTGGATTTAACAACAGGACTGAATGTGAAAGTAATCAAGACCTGGTGTTTGACTGAAACCTTGAGCCACGAGACGAGCTTTGTGGCGGTCGATGGTGCTATCTGTGTGGAACTTCGTGCGATATAGCCATTTAGAGCCAACAATGTTACGAGCAGTAGGACGAGGGACAGTTTCCATGTGTTATTGCGATGAAGCGCATCAATCTCGCGTTGCATAACAAGAACCCATTTCTCGTCTTTGGTGGCGGTTTTAAAAGTCTTTGGGTCGGTAGCGGTAAAACGAGCATGATGCAGAGGAAGCGTAATGGTGTGAGAGAGATCGGATTTATGACGAGGCTTACCAGATTTGGATCGAGTGACCATCAGATGAGTTGAGAACGAAGGAGGAGGGGTGGGGGTGGTATAGGAGAAGTGACTGTGGGTGATTCTGAAGGTGCTTCATGAGCTTGGGAGTTGGTGGACGAAGTAGAAAAGGGAGAATGAGTAGCCATAGGGGTTGAAGGGGTTGGATTATCTTGAGTGGTAGGTTGTGGTCTATGCATGGGAATGGAATCCATGCAAAGGTTACAAGGCGGGGTTTGGATGGGTGTTGTGGGTATTGAATTGTTGTTATGGATTGGGTTGTGAGTATGAGGTTGGGCTAGAATATGAATGGATGAATGATTGGAAGAGTCAGATTCAAGTAAGGTGGTTATTTGAATATTGGTAATGGGTTGCTCAGTTTGAGAACCTTCAAAAGGAAATGTGGTTTCATCAAATTGAGCATATCTAGTAACATAAACACGAGAAGTGGATGGATCAAGACACCGGTACCCATTATATTTGGAGCTATATCCAATGAATATGCAAAGGAGATTCCATGGTGCTAGTTTATTTGAAGCATAATCCCGTAAGAGTGGGTAAACCCGACAACCGAATGCCCGGAACAACGCGTATGTGGGGAATTTATTGAATACAATCTCAAACGGAGATTTGTTATTAAGTAAGGGTGTAGGTAACCGATTAATAATGTAAACAACCGAGGAGAAGGCATCAACCCAAAAGTTTGGTGGGAGTCTCGCATTAAACAACATGGCTAAATCGGTTTCGACATTATGTCAATGTTTTCGTTCCACCCACCCGTTTTGTTGTCATGTATACGGGCATGAAACACGATGTAAAGTGCCATTTTGTTCAAAATTCTTCCAAACCCGATGGTTAATAAATTTAGTTCCACCATCACTTTGAAAAACTTTAAGTTTCTTGGAAAATTGAGTTTGAACAAATGGCAAAAAAATCGATAACGCATCGACAAATTCAGATTTGGTCCGTAAAGGATGAATCCAAGAGAAGCTAGAAAAATCGTCAATAAATGCCACATAATATAAATAATCATCAGCTGATTTAACCGGTGACGGTCCCCATAGATCACAATGTATTAACTTCAAAGGCTGGGTAGCACGTTTATTATTAATAGGAAAGGGCAGTTGTTTAGCCTTGGCTAATTGACAAGTATCACAAAGACCCGGTTTAGGCGAAATAGACGTTAAAGATAAATATCCGAGTTTTTGTAACAAAAAAATAACATCAAATAGGACATGCCCCAATCTATAGTGCCAAACTTCAAAGGACACTTTAGGATGAGAGGTGGAGGCAACCGAGGCTTCATGTTTGGTGTGGAGAACAGAGACGCCAACTTCACGGCATCCTTAGGTGAGCACCTGTTTGGTTTGACGGTCCTGAATGTAAAAATAAGGATATGAAAATAAGACATCAACACCATTATCTTCGGTTAATTTGCTAACGGAGAGGAGATTTCTAGATAAATTGGGAACGACTAAGACATTGTTTAAATTAAAGGAACCAAATAGGTGCATATTACCCATATGAGAAACTGGAAGGGTTTTTCCATTACCGAAAAACACATGAGTATTACCTTTAGGTGGCGAGGCGTTGAAAACACCAGATGGGGTACCAGTCATATGATATGTGGTTCCCGAGTCAACACACCAATCGGGCCCTAGGTGTTTACGTGACATTGGGCATGTAAGGTATATGCCAGACGGGATAGCAAAACCAGCATAAGATGGTAGATTCGGACACACATTAGCAATGTGTCCCGCAGTTCGGCATAGTTGGCACTCATGTGGCTTGCGGTTGCGTATATTAAAGTGACCAGCGGGAGGTTGTTTTAGGAACCTGTGGAGCTGGTATTGGAGTTATATTGACCATGTGGACCGGAGTTGAGACTACCACGATGACGAGGCCGATACTTTGAAGTGCTACCAGAACCCATCTTGGAATGATGAGCTGAAAAAGCTACAGTAGGTGTCGACGGTCCATGAAGAGCCTTGATAAACTACTCATGGCTCTCGGCTCTAGAAAGCAGGTCGGAAAAACTCGGTAGAGGACGAGAGGAACGAACAGATACTGAAAAATTTTCAAACGGTACTCCTAATCCACATAAGAACCAGTGCACTTGATCAGGAGCATTAACCGGATGCCCAGTAGCACTTAATTGATCACAAACAAGCTTGAAAGCCCTTCCAAATTCAGAAAAAGATTTGATACCTTTTTGCATGAGACAGAGTTGGTAAGTGAGGTTCTTGACACGCTCAATAGAAGAGTTACTATAAGCTGCTTCTAGGGCTGCCCACATATCACGAGTTGTGGACATCCCGACAACAACCAAAACCGCTTATTTGGTTAACGAAGCATTGATAATGACAATCATCCGTTGATCAGCAGCAAGCCAAGGGGAGTATTCCAGGTTACCGATTTGTTTGTCATCCCGGGTGATAACCGCGAAAGGGGCGGGTTGGGAAGCATCAACATGATGTAGAAGGTTTTGGATCGAAAAATGAGGTATCGTTTGATTTTTCCAGTAATGGTAATTTGATGAGGTTAGTTTGATGGAAAGCATTCGGGCTAGAGTGTCCATAGGAAGAGGATCAGAGGAAGAGGAAGCCATGAGGTTGAGAAGATAAGAAAAAAGAAGAGGATCGGACAGGGGAAGGAATAGGAGAAGATTTGGGGAGGTAAAACAAAAATTTTGGCTAATACCATGATAAAGTGATAATCGATCTACCTCCTCAACTAGAGGAGGATACTATATATAAACAAACATATTACATATGAATAAACAAGAATGGAAAATATACAAGAGAGGACAACAATAAATATAAATTACAATAATAGTTATCTAACTGGGAGAAAAATGACAAAACTGCACCTCACGGTAGGGGATCGTTAATGGGTTTAACGGGGTTAATGAATTCGGGTTTAATTGTAAATGAAATGAAACCACAAAGACGAAAATCGCAAATTTGAAACTATTGGACTAAAACTACATATTTGAACATGGATGAAAACCGCAGTTTACTCAAATAATAATAATAATAATAATAATAATAATAATAATAATAATAATAATTTATAAACTTACAATTTTGGAAATGCTTCTGCACCATGAGTTATGCCAGATGCTTCTAATGTTGTACACAATTTGGTAGTGTGCTTTCTTACTAGGTGTACTGGCTACATCTCTTTGGTTTACACGTTTTCAATGACGTGGTTTTCTTGCAGATAACTTCATCAGTTTGAAAGACAACTCCATAGTCTATTTGTACTTGATGCTTATTTTGTTGTAACACTTTCTTATGCTTCATCAGTTTGTTATGTGTGCTTGAATCATGGTACTTCTGTTTTCTGCGTTTGTGTCATTACGTTACGAACTTTACACATGGTTTATGGTTTACAGCTCCACCTTTTATCTTTTGTTACACCTTCACTCTGGCGTTCGTCTTAATCTTTCTACTTGACCTGAACCTCATACACGTTGTTTCTTCTAATATTCTTCTCCCTCTCCCCTAGATTGATCTCCATCAGGTGGCCACCGTATTATCTTATGTGTAAAGAGGTTTACGGTTTCACTACCTTATAATTTCATGGTGCCGAGATTTCACTATCTGAATCTTCGCAATCAGTATGTAAATTCTTTTTTTTTCTCTAGATCATCGTTATTAAGGTAGAAGCACATGTTTATGTAAGGCCCAGTTTTGTTTATTAAGTCTTTCGTATTTGTAACTTGTTAGTTTGTGTTTACGTTTTATTTACGTTTGTATGTATTGGGCCCGAGGCCTTGATGTACTTGAGGCCCATTGTGCCATTATATATGAAATAGGTGTATGAAAATACACACACTATATATTGTGTGTGTATGGCATACACCAAGACAACCCTTGCAAATATTATTCTCCAATTCTCTCAAACTCTCTCTTCCTCCCTCACCCTCAACACTTTCGGCCCTCTCACCCTATAACACAAGATCCGAGATCTCGGTACTTACTAGTTGTTTCCGCCAACTAGTAGAGAGGTTGATCCAAGACAACTAGTTCTTAGTTTGTTGTATTGTTTGATCCGGTCACGGGACCTACAATTGGTATCAGAGCTTTCGGGCTCTACTAGTTGTAGATCTTGGGTCACAACCTTGGATTTTTGTCTTGTGTGTGTGAAAAGACGGAACTGCAAGAAAATTAGTGGGTTCTGGGTTCTTGAGTTTTTCAAAGTTTCAAGAAAATAGGTTGTTCACGTTCATGAATGTAAGGCCCCGTTACCGGTAACCCTACTTTAGTGTTAGATTTACTCATAAACGCAGTTCTAAATATCAAAGTTAATTAAAACTTTCGCGGAATAATAACGCTTCATCAATAAGATTTTACATAACCATCAAATATTGTCTTATAAAACATTCATAGTCATTTTAAGCAATACATAGTCTTTAAAAAATCACAACATTTCTCCGAGATGCCAGTATATTCGATTCCATGCCATGTGTCTTCAATCATGCGAGCTGCCTCAACCTATTTGCCTGCGTGCATACTAAAAGTCAGCTACGCTGAGTGAGTTCTAGTTAATCACATAACTTACTTTACATACACATATACGTGCTCGAAGGTACGCATTACATACTTAACCTGTCCATCATTCTTTCATATACATTCATAGCTATCCTTAAGTTAAAAAGAGCATTCTCCCTACATACCTCGGATATTATTAGGGTCCGGTCACCCTTCATCCTCGGATATTATTAGGGTCCGGTCACCCTGCATCCTCGGATATTATTAGGGTCTGGTTACCCTCTATCCTCGGATATTATTAAGGTCCGGTCACCCTTTCTTCCATACCTTCATACCATACCTTTCTATATACATAATTGTATGTTTCGTACATACGTACATCATTCATTCTTCATATATAATAATTTATCATCAGACCTTTACCTGACAGTACATGCAATATACGAAGATCGTTCATGTACTATTTACATACCATATATATATAACTCATACATCATACATACTTCATTCAACATCAATCATACACCATATGTATTATTCATATCTTTAGCTCCCACCTGATGGTCCATGCCATATCCGAAGATCGTTCAGCACCGACAAACAATCATCTTACATAATGCATATAAGGCATACACTTACCACTTAAGGTAAGTGTATTAACTATCACATAGAGTATGCACACAGCCCCGAAAACATAACAAGGAAGTAATGCTAGAAACTCACATGAAGTCGGTTACGTTCACCGTTAATTATTCCTTTCTTCTGTTGGGCATGGCTAACTGTATAATAATTACATGCATCAATTAACTATCACTACTCATCTCACGTTTCTAGTCTAATTATAACCCTCAACGAAGGGGGACAAATTTTATTTCTATTAACCGTCTTATCACATTTTCCATTAGCATTTTGAATCATTAATTAATTTGCTACTTAAAAGTCCAAGGGCTTCTTTGTAAATAAATCATTCTTTTCTAAGTCCAGGGAATGTTCTTGTCATTTACTAAACTTCCAATTCATTACTGGTTCATAACGAATTGGGTTATCATAACGAACTACTTCTTATAGCGAATTGACCCCTTTAACGAACTGGACTTCTTAACGAATCAGTCCATAGCGAACCAGTCCATATAACGAAAGAGTCCGTCTAATTCGTTGTCTCTTCTAACGAACTGGCTATAACGAATCAAGGGTGATTCGTTATCTTTTCTCCTTAACGAATTGGATACGAACAAAAGCTAGTTCGTTAATCTTACCTTAACGAATCAGCTGACGAATTTCCTCCAGTTCGTTAATCCTCCGTTAATGAACTAGGGTTAGGTCAGAGAATGTCAGAACATTCTCTGACATTCCCTTAACCTCGTATATTTTCCGGCGCCGTCGCCGGAAAAACGCGGTTTCGCCGGAAAAACGAGTTTTGACTCGTTTTTCACCGTTTTTCTCCCCGTTCGATCCAGATCTGAGCTAGGGTGACCCCTAAGCTCATCTTAGGTTCGGTTTATACCCGATTCCACCCGGATCTCGTGACTTAAACGGTTTAACGGTGTCGGCTCGTCGTTTCGTGAATATATCTAACGGGTTTAAGCTTATACAACAAAATACTATCATACCTTAGGTCGGGATCGGTTTTCTCTTCTATATTTCGGCTAGAGAGAGAGACTAGAGAGAGAGAGAGCTTAAGTGTGTGTTTTGGTGGTGTATGTAATATGTGTAAAATGAGGGATTTAATTGTGATTATGGTTTATATATTTAGGGATCATGGGCTTAAGCCCATGGTCTTTCCTACTTTCTTTCATTCCCAAGTCCATAACCCATATCCATTTAACCCAACACTAGCCCAACTCATATTCTAGTTATCTAAACCGATAACGACCATCTATAAAATAGACGAAATTTATTTTATTATTATAACCAAAAGTAGGATGTTACAATGAATATGTTAAAGTTTGTGTAAAAGTTGATGTTTTAGGTGTTTGAATCTCAAGAATTGTATTTGTGTTGGTGCATGTGAAAGATTATTTCAAAATATGTGTTATATATGTTTGAGAATGGTGACAGGAAAGTATGTAGGTGACATACCTCTTTGTTTAAAAGGTTCGAATACAAGACTTGATTCAATTACAATTGAGTTAGTCGATTACAATTAAGTGACTCGAATACAATTGTAATTATCGAATACACTTGGGAAACTCGCATACAAGTTGGATTCGATTACAATCCTCATATTCGATTACAAGTCACTATTCAAATACTTTACTCTAATTCGATTACAATCCCACAAATCGATTACATTCTCCATTCGATTACAATAACCAAATTCGATTACAAGCTGTTGTTTCGCTTACATCTTGCCCATTCGCATACATCATCCTCACTCGCATAAATTTACCCACTCGTATACAAAGCTTTCACTCGATTACATTTCCCTTACTCGCATACAATCCTCTCATTCGATTACT
Source organism: Bidens hawaiensis (assembly GCF_021521415.1). NCBI lineage: Eukaryota > Viridiplantae > Streptophyta > Magnoliopsida > Asterales > Asteraceae > Bidens > Bidens hawaiensis. Next base: position 189,680 of record NW_027494971.1, read on the forward strand.
CTTCCTCGTTCGCTTACTTTTGGTCAATTCGATTACAATCTCTAACTCGCATACAATCTCTCATTCAATTATATTCATCCCTTTCAACTAAAATCTTTGTGTGATCTTTTTCTTCTAAGGAAATTGTATTCTAATCAAACTCAATTAGCATACAAGTTTGATTTGAATACATTTTCCATTAGAATACATTACACCTAGTTTTTGAGCTGATTTTAAGAAATGACAAATCCTATTCCTATTGGTGCAAGTAATGAAGCTGTTCAATATGTGATGTTTGAAAACGAGGCTGGAACCACTTCTAAGCCTTCAAAGTTGATGAAATGGGACTGTGATTTTGCTGATTTCAAATGGAGATTTCATAATTACCTAAATATTATTGATTACAATCTTCTTCAACCATTCGAGCATGGTCCACACCGTCCTATGACAAGTGCTACTGATGGTGATGTACCTAAAGCTGTTGCAGACTACGATGAAGATGGCAAAAGAAAGCTTGCTGAAGACCAAAAGGCCTTTGGTGTTCTGACCGTCTATCTTTCACGTGAAATTGCCCTGACATTGAGAGATTACATCACTGCAAAGACTCTGTGGGATGCTTTGGTGAACATGTTTGAAGGAAAATTGGAAATGAGGAACAGTTGTAAAGGAATGTTGAAGGGAAACTTCAACATGTTCAATTACATTCAAGGAGAAACGATTGAGAGTCTTATCTCTAGATTTGAACTGTTGATTACCAAAATCAATAGTGCTGGAATTAAATACGAACAAATCGAGATAAATGACAAGCTCCTCAACTCTCTCCCTTATTCCTGGAGTAGTAGTGTTATCAAAATCAGGAGAACTGCAAACCTTCATATCTTGAGTCTGTCTGATCTAACCTCAGTTATCAAGTCATTTGTGACGGATTAGAAGTTGAGGATGAATAATCACATAAGTTCTCTCTCAAAGGCTGGTATGGAAACCGAAACAGGTGTAAGCTCTGCATTCATAAGCCAAGCCAACACCACTACTCAGAATCCAAGTTCAACCTTCAATACGTCTGGTGTATCTCAAGCCTCATCAAGTTCCAACTCAAGCTCCTTTCAATCTGACATTGACAAAGGTGTAGCTCAAGCCCTCAAAGCTCATGGAATCAAGCCTACTCAAAGCACCAGCTTACATTGCTTCAAAGCCCCTCCCTACTGATGACTCCAATGTGGCTTTGATTCATGCGCTTTTGTCAAGTAATGAGGAGTTGTTACAAGGAAAGTTGTTGCCTCTGTCGTTTGAACAAGGAGATCTTCCCGAGATCAACAAGTATGATCTCAAGAAAATGGATATCAAATACCAGATGGCCATGGCTGTTCATCGTGCCACAAACTTTATGAAGAAGTACGGGAATAATAGTTTCAAAGAAGGGAAGAATCTAGGTTTTGAGAAAGATAAGCTTCGTTGCTACAACTGTGGGGAGCCAGGTCACTTTGCACGTGAATGCACAAATCCTCCAATGGTTGTGGGAGACATCAAGATCACTGAGATGTGTGACAATGAAAGTGGAAAGAGGCCTGAAAAGAGAGTCATGCCTAACTACTCCTCGGAGTCAAGGGTCCCCGAATCAATCAAGGAAGCTCATCAACCGGTAACTTCGAGTCAAGCTCTAAGGCGATGATTTCTAGGAATGTTGAGTCAACTGTACCTAATTGGGAAGGGGATCAATTTGAAGAATTAAAGAATCCTCTGAGCTTTGTTGGGATGGCATTCACCAATCAGGCTAGCACCTCTTCAAGCACCTCCGATGGGATTCCTACACCTGCCTTGCTCATTCCTGAGGTAAACAAACTTTACACTCAAGATTGTATTGATAAAGTTCTTCATTATAGAAACCATAATGCTAAAGTTCTAGAACAAATACGTAGCATTAAAGTTAAGAATGATGATATTAAGAAAGCTGCAAATATTTATACCACTAGGATTAACACTCATGGTAATGATATGGCTAAACTTAGGGAAAAGGTTACTACTGCTACAAATTTAGCACAACGTCATGAAAATCATGTAGTTGAACTAAACGATAAAATTTCCAAATTAGAGATTGATCTTACCTAAAAGATAATTTCCATAGAAAACTTTGAGTTAGCAACCGAAAAGCTAAACAAAATGATTGGGTCACAAATGGATTTAAGATTAAAAACTGGAATAGGCTATGATAGTTCGGCTGTACCACCGCCTTTTAACAATAACTATACTAGTGTTCCTTACTTTAATATAAACTCTCCTCCTTAGGAAGAAATGGTCAATGGTATTGGTCATGTGCCCATATCAAATACATCTGGTCCTGCTGCTCCCAAGACTGTTATTTCAGCTATTTCTTCAGTTAATCTAAATAGTGATTCATCTTCTATAGCAGGTTCTGTAGAAGAAAATGGGTGTATGTAAACAAACATGGGTTATGGAGATAAAAAGTTGCTTTTTGATTCATCTGTTATCAACCCTGTCTGTAATAACTTTTTTCAAAAAACATTTTGAACGATGATGTAGGTGATAAGAGTGTTCATGTTGGCACTTCTCTTAAAAATGAAAATGATGTTTCTATTTCCCGATAGTGAGTGTGAAATTATTTTTGATGAAACCATTGTTAATAGAAATGTGCATGAAATGGTATCTGTGAATACTAACTTACCTAGTTTTTCGTCAAATGATTGTAAAGTTGAGGAACCTAAAATTAATGAAAATCGTTTTGAAAAGAAAAAGGCAAGTACATATGGTAAATATGTGCCACCTCATAGAAACAATTTTTATCAATCCAACAATAAATATTATCAACCTCAACTGTACAATCAATTTGATAATAGCTACTACGGTTATTATCCACAAGATTATGTTAATTCATTCTATACAAATGTTTTTGATGATCGAGGTCATAGATCTGACAACTTGTTTGTTCCCGTACAACCATCTCTTTATTCATCACAACCTATGTGTTACAATTCTGACGGTTTCTATAAGGAACATAGGAGAAAACTTTGTTTTATGTGTGGTAACTCTTCTCAGCTTGCAAGACATTGCAAGAACTGGCATGATATGAAAAGGAAAACGAACAGTCGGTTTAATCAATTCCGATCCTGAGCTAAACCAAGCTCAAGGAATAGAAAAGATCAATCTGACAGTTCTACCAATGAAATGAACGTGAGATCCAAAAGTAAAACAAATGATAAGGCTCCTTTTTTGACAACCAAGAAGGAGAGAGAAAAAAGGAATTCGAAGACCGAAAAGTCTAAGGATTCATCAAAAGGAAAGTAGAAAAGAGATCCAAAGATTGAAAAATCTGAGGATGTGGTTTTAAAACCGAGAAGAAGACAGTCTAGAAAAACGTTTAAAAATAGGAAACCTGCTCGTGCATGGAATCCTAGAGACTGTTCATCCGATTTTGACACGTCCCACAACTTCATAAATAATAATGAGAAAAGGACATTTAACAACCATGTGGTTGACCCTCCTGAGACGACTAAGTCTCGGGAACCCTATATAATTAAGCTGTTAATGTGTGTAGGGTCAACCAAGGCGTTCTGTAAATAGTATATGGTGCTTTGATAGTGGTTGTACCCAACACATGACATGAGACGAATCCTTGTTGTTTGACATTAAAGGTTTTGATGGCGGATACGTTTCTTTTGCTGGCGATATGGGTGGTAATATTTCTAAACAAGGTAAAGTGTCAAATGGAGTCCTGACATTTAAAGATGTCAACTTGGTGGAACAACTGAACCACAATCTGCTCAACGTCTCTCAGATCTGCGACAAACAGTACTCCGCACTATTCACCGAGAATGAATGCTTGATTCTCAATCCAGGTTTTAAGGTCTTAGAAGAGTGGATTATGATGCATAATCCGAGGCACAATGACTTTTATGTAATAGACATGAATAGTTCTTACTCACGTAAGACTGCCTCCTGTTTATTATCTAAGGCATCGAAGAACGACTCACCTCTATGGCATCGTCGTCTAGGTCATGTTAATTTTAAAAATCTGAACGAATTGGTTAAAGGGGAACATGTGAGGGGAGTGCATGTTAAATCTTTCTCTTGCATTGAAAAATTTCTTTCATACTCTAAATGCAAGCAACACAAGCTCCCTCACAAACCCAAGACGATAAATTCCATAGATTCCAATATTCAGCTGTTACACATGGATTTGTTTAGTCCTATTACTCCTAAGGAAATAGGCCGTAAAAGCCCATTTCCTTGTGATTACTGATGACTTTTCCCGTTTCAGCTGGACTTTCCTTTTAGGACATAAGGATGAAGCTGCACAGTTTTTGATCTGGTGGAGAGACAGATAGACAAGAAGGTGAAGTGTGTTCGAAGCGAAAATGAAACTGAGTTTTGCAACCGATCTGTGGATGACTTATGTAGTTCGAATGGAATTGAACGTCATTTCAGTGCACCCTATACTCCTCAGGAAAATGCAGTTGCTGAAATACGATACCGAACACTGATTGAAGCTACACGAACAACGCTGTCTGATTCCATACTACCTCTGTTCTTTTGGGGAGAGGCCATCAGCGCGGCCAGCTTCATCCAAAACCGTGTGCTGATCAACAAGTGTCTGATGAAGACTCCTTTTGAAGTCTACTACAAAATGAAGCCGCTAGTCAACTACTTCAAAACATTTGGATGTCCTTGCACCTTACTCCACACTAGTGCTCAGCATGATCCTAAATTTTCTGATATGGCTGATGAGTGCTATTTCATTGGGTAAGCATCCAACAAAACCACTTATCGAGTCTACAACAAGAAAACCAAGCTGATTTTGGAATCCTACAACGTTTACTGGCAAGAGCTAAATAACTATGATAGTTTGTACGGGACCAAACTTGCTGTTTGACTATGATAGTTTTTTTAATCAGTTTCGAGGCATGTCTATTCCACATCCTGCTAGTACTCAAGTTCCATATGCCTCCACTACCTGCTCCACCCATTATTCAACCCCTTCCTCAAATGAATAATCAAGTTGTAATCAATCCTGCTCCTCTGGCCGCACCTCAAGTTGCTCCTCTAGCCGCTCCTCAAGCCGCACCACAAACTGTTGTTTCAACTGAGATGGTGGAAGTTGAAGATAGATATGATTCAGATTCAGATTCAGATGATTCCTTCCAGTCTGTCGACAATGTTGAAGAACATTAGACTGAGCCAGTTGCAGATCTTCATGTACCTCCAAGTGTTGTGGAATCTGTTGCCACACCTCCTTCTGCCAATGAAACCGTTCAAATAGCTACTCCTATTGAAGAACCTGCTACTGGTGATTCTGATCATACTTCTTCGACTCCAATAAACAAAATTATTGTTCCTTATGGTGATGAACTTTAGGAAGAACAGATCAATCAAGAGAATAGAGTTGATAAAAACCGGCTCTGTTCTGTCAACTGTTGATGTTCTTGAAAGTGCACCTCGAATCTTCCATCCCATTGATAGTCTCACTGTAAACCTTCAAGCCGAACCGGTAACCATTGTTGAATACATTCCTCAGACCCTCATTCACTGACGTCATCCATCTGAGAACATCATCGGTTATCCATCTGTTGGCATCCAAACAAGAAGTAAATCTGGTACAATTAACAGATGTTTGTTTGCTTGTTTTATTTCATAGGTTGAACCAATGGACTACAGGACGGCCTAAAAGGAAAACTCGTGGGTTGAAGCAATGTAGGAAGAACTGTAACAATTTAAGAAACTTCAAGTTTGGAGATTGGTTAAGATGCCGCCGAACAAGAAACCAATTGGAACCATGTGGGTGTTCAAAAACAAGAAGGATGATAAAGGGGTAACTACAAGAAATAAGGTGAGATTGGTGGTACAAGGTTTCTCTCAGCGTGAAGGCCTTGATTATGATGAAACTTATGCACAAATGGCTAGGTTGGAGGCAATTCGTCTGTTTATAGCCTATGCCTTGTACATGAATTTCAAGGTCTATCAAATGGACATGAAGACTGCATTCTTGTATGGGAAAGTAAAAGAGGAGATATATGTTAAGCAACCACCAGGTTTTGAGTATCCTGATCATCCAAACCATGTTTACCTTCTTGACAAAGATCTGTATGACCCGCACCAAGAACCTCGTGCATGGTACGCAACACTAGCAAATCACTTGCTCAAGAATGGCTATAGAAGAGGTGTTATCGATCAAATACTCTTCATCAAGAAGGTAAATGATGATCAGATCCTTGTCCAAGTCTATGTTGACGATATTATCTTCGGATCTACTTCAGATAAGCTGTGCAGAGAGTTCGATGAGGTCATGCAGAATCGGTTTATGATGAGTTCGTTGGGAGAAATGAGTTTCTTTTTGGGTCTTCTAGTCGAACAAAAGGACGATGGGATACTGATTCATCAAGAAAAATATGTTCATGACATCATTAAGAAATTTGGGTTCAAAGACTCAACTCCCCATCTTACTCCGATTGCTACCCAACCTGTGCTTGCTCCAGATCCATCAGGAAAATCAGTTGATCAACATCTTTATAGATCTATGATTGGCTCCCTGATGTATCTCACTACCAGCAGATCGCACATTATGTTCCCTGTCTGTCAGTGTGCCAGATATCAAAGTGATCTGAAAGAGTCCCACTTAACCGCTGTTAAGCGAATCTTTCGGTACCTTAAGGGAAAACCGTGCTTAGGTCTTTGGTATCCCAAAGACTCCCCTATGGTACTGCATTCTTAGACTGACAGTGATTATGGGGGATGCAATTTGGATCAAAAGTCAACATCGGGTGGATGTCAGTTCATGGGTGACCGATTAATCTCCTAGCAATGCAAGAAACAAGTCACCACGTCCACCTCCACTGTTGAAGCGGAATACATTGCTACCTCCGCTTGTTGTTCTTAAGTCATTTGGATCCAACATCAGCTGGTGGATTACGGTTTGAATTTCTTTAACACCATGATTAAGTGTGACAATCAGGCAGCTTGTGTATTATGAAAAACTTGGTCCAACACTCTAAGACAAAGCACATTAACATCCGAATGCACTTTGTTCGTGATTGTTATGACCGTAAGCTTGTCAAAGTAGAACATGTCAAACTGATTACAACTTTGCAGAACTATTAACCAAAGCTTTTGATCGTGCCCGATTTTTGTTTCTCATTGAGTCACTTGACATGTTCTCTTTTGTACAAAATTAATTTTTTTTAGTTTATTTTTACTTTATTTTTATTTTAAATTTATTTTAATCTTAATTTGTTTTATTTCATTTTATTTTATTTTTGTATTACTTAAAATTTTCTTTTATCTTAGTTTATTTTTAATTTAGCTTAATTTTTCTTTTATTTTAAAATTTTAAAATTTTAAACTTTTAATTTTAAATTTATTTTTATATTTTTTATTTATAATTTTATTTTTAATTTAAAAATCTTAAAATTTTAAACATTGGTTGTATTTTCATTTTATCTCTAATTTACTCTTAATTTCACTTTCATTTTATTTTTCGTATTTTCCTTTTGTCTTAGTTTCTTTTATCCTTTTTCTTTTAAAATTTCTTGTTGTTTATCTTAGCTGCTTTCATCTTTTTGTATATAAAATTGTAAATTTTTTTCAAATATGTCACAATTTTAGAGGGGGAGAATGAGTTAACTTTAACTCGCCAAAATGATTTTACTTTTGATTTAAGAAAAACAAATTGAGTCACATGACTTACCAAAAATATTTTATATTATTATTTAATTTAAGAAATTCAGGAAAAGATTGAAATGTATAATCTCTTATTTAGAGGGAGCTCCTACTTAGAGGGAGTCGGATAATATTAAAATATCTGAAAATTTTGAGAAATCGATCTAACCTTTGGAAAATGATAAGAATTTAGTGATCCTAACACATGAAAAGAGTAGATCAAAAAGCCAACAATATCATTGCTTGATGTGTAGATAGGCTTGACAAATTAGTAAGTGTCATAGTGATATAAACTTAAATACTCGCCTATGCTAGTGCTGGTTACACTCTTATGAAGCGGTTGCCGACTCCAATATAAGTCATATCGATGAAGGCAAAAATGTTAATAGTCAGTTATACACGAGCCCGTTAGTGATTGGTCACAATAAAAGTTATTTCGTGCTTTGGTTTCAATTATTGAAAAATATCAAAAATTATTAAAAAAGCAGAAAAACTGCAAAATACTCAAAAAATATTCAAAATCAACACAAATGTTGACAATTTTATCAAACAAAAAGAGATATAGTAGAACCACGTAACATGGGGCAAAAAAGTAAGTCCTAAACACTTTATATAAAGGCATAAGTCAACAAGACTAGTAAGTCCATGGTTCAACCTTTACATATTGTTTGAAAGAAAAGTTTGCACAAGTTTATGAAAGCTTAAAATGTTTTGATCAATAATTAAGGGACCGGAGTCAATTCAGGGTGATACTGATGAACACAAAGTATGCCCGAGGTATGATGGAGTATGTAACATGTTGGATTAGCAGAGGACCACACAAGTATTGTGCCTAATTATACCTTAACGTATCACGGTGAAATCAAAATACTTGTTAAGTTTAAATGGACCAACAAATCTACAATCAACTTTGGGTCTTGGCATAATAATATCCAAATAGAAGTGTGATCTAGGACGATATAAACAATATGATTCCATGTTGTGATCTTTCTCACCAAAACTAGTATCATAGAATTTTTGTAAATTATTTAATATAATTAATATATTATTAATTTTTATCTTTGTCTTAAACTTTAAATTTTAGTTCTCTTTCAAGTTTTTATTTTTAATTTTTTTTACATGTTAAAATTAGTTTAATTTGTATGTTTTTTTAATTTTATTTTTTTTATTTTATTTTTTTATTTAAAATCTTATTTAATTTTAAAGAAAGAAAGAAAGAAAGTCAGGTTCAAATCGTTAATTTTAATTTTTTTTATTTCATGTTAAATTATATTTTTATTTTTACTTTTAAATTATTTTAAAATATTTTTTTTTTGTATTATTTTATCTCAATTTAAATTTTTTTAATTTTATTTTCAACTTTATTTTAATCTTATTTCTAAATCTTATCTAGTTTAGTTTAAATTATTATTTTTACTTTTATTTTAAATCTTTAAATTTAAACTTATTTTATGTCTGTATAAATCTTGTGTTTGCTTTAAATTCTTATTTTCTATTTTAATTTTCTTTAAATTTATTTTAAAATTTTGATTTTAACTTAATTTTAATTTTATTTTTAGAACTTTATTTGTAATTTTAAAAGTTTTATAAAAATGGGTTAACATTTACAACAAGGTCCTCCATGCAAAGTTTGTTAAGTCTAGACCCGATAAAAATATATCTTGTATATATTTGATGTGCTTGGATTTGGCGGGTAAATACTTTGCGGATTTTTAAAATGAATACATTTTCAGAGTTCGGGGGTCGGGAGTGAAATTTCATTTAAAACTCGGGGTATTTTGACCATATCGCGAGAAAGGTTGACACTATATATAATTTTCAAAATTATTTTTCTTTTTTACTTTCAACCTTATCCTCTTGTTTCTCTCTCTAACTTTCCCTTATTCCCTAACTCATCACCGCCGCTCCCATCCCCTTATCCAAAATCGGATTCTTGAATCTCATAAACACACCAGATCTGTTCCATCATATATCACACTTAATCATCTTCTACAATGGAAAAATTCCCTTGGGTAAAGAACTTGCCAGATTTTGTTCATTCTTATGTTTTTGGGCCGTGAATAGTCCCAACGGACTGTTCATGTCTAATCGGCCAATTGTTCATTGTTTATTGTTCAAATTGTTGAGTGTTTATGATTGTCGATGTCATAAGGAATCCTTGGTAGAAGTTAATTGAGTTTTGATTATTATTTGTGTGGTTTCTGTATTTTTAGGGTTTGGTCTTAGTTTGGGATCTTTTCTAGCTTGTGTTTGATGAAATGTCTTCAGTTTGCCCAGATCATAAAATGGGTTACGAAACCCTGTTTCAGTTTAAAGGGATTTATAATTTACCATGTTTTGTAAAAGTGTTATTGAACACCCAAATCTTCAAAGAGGTATATGTTTGATCTCAGAAAGTTGTTGATTACATTGTATTTGAACATACAATTTGTAATCGAATATAATTGCAATCGATTACAATTTGTGGTCGAATATAATTGTAACCTATTACAATTTTAATCGAATACAATAGTAATCGATTACAATTGTAATCAAATAAACAATTTTAATTGAACAATACAATTGTAAACGATTAAAATTGTAATCAGTTAAAGTAGTAATCGAATACAAACTAATTTTTCTCTGAACAATACAATTGTGATCGACTGAATAGTGTATTCGAGTCTAACGTTCTATTCGAATGGACTGTGAAGTTTTTTTTAAGGAAATTGTATTTGAGTTTGAGATTAACTTTAATTGTGAATGGGGTTTATGTGAAAATTTGGCTAAGTATAATGTATTCAAATGGACTCAATCATATTGTATTCGAACAACTGTTCACTTGATTTGAATGTACTTGTAAAAAACTCTAAGTACAATGTATTCTAATTCACTTGTTTACAAATATATATGTCTTTAAATTGACTAAGTATTGTGTATTACAAAAGATTGTAATTGAATGAGACTTCATTAGAATACATTATACTTACATTTTTTTCATTAGAATACATTATACTTAGAAAATTTTCTGTTTTTGAGTCTTTTTGTAAATAATCCTTGAATAGTTTATTTATGTTTAATTTTTGTACATAGTTTGTTTTAATCAAAACTCAATTAACAACACTAATGTTTCTTTGATGTATCCAGGGTCATAACAGCTACTGTTCATTAGAGATCCCGACAAGAAATAAGTTCAAAGTTTTTGTCTCAATGATCAAGGGATTACATTCGGGTCCTTTATCATATGCTATCTCTGTAGATCCCGAGATTCGTTATTCCTGGATCAAGCAATTCTGGGACAATGCTAGAACACATGAAGAAAGTATCAAGATGTTTCAAAGCAACAATGTGAAGGTGACCGTAACTGAAGATGTGATCAGAAAGGAACTTCGGATTGGAGACAATGTCGGTGATCCATGCACAAACTTCACAAATGAACAGATAAATGATTATTTGACTGATATTGGTTATGAGAAGAAATGGTCATCTTGTGAGAAGAAATATCTACCGAACTACTGGAAGCTTCTGTTTCATATTGTTGCTAATTGTTTATCGGCTCAAAAAGGCGGGTTTGACAAACTATGTACTGATTGGGTTGGACTTATGCTCAGTTTGACTAGGGGAAGAAGATACAATTATTCCAAGTTGTTCTTCATTTATATACAACAAAATGTACTTTTGAAGAAGCGAAAGATGATTTATCCTTGATTCATCCAGTTGATTCTGAATCACTTGCATCCCGACACACCCAAACACGTTAAGACCAATAAAGTTGATAAATATGGAAAGGAAATTGAGTTTGTTGAATGTTTTCATGCCAAGGAGGTAAGAGATGTGGCAATGTCTATCTTCTAAAGACCACCGGTAGAAGTTTGTATACATATCAAGGTGAGCAGCCGGGTCTTAAGATTGGTCAGTTTAAGGAAACAGAGTCGGACAGTGGTGAGGTAAATGTTTGAGATGGTGATGATGATAATCCTGATGAGGATCATGATGAAGATGATGGTAATGAGGAGGAAGAAAAGGTTGATGAGCCTGCTGATGATTCTGAAGAGTTGGAAGGTGAACACAGGTTAAAGAATAAGCATGACAAGAAGAAAAATGGAAAGGTTGGGGAGTCCTCTAAAAGACCTGTTGCTGATACTGAAGAAAAGCAAGACGAGCTAGAATGTTCTCCTAAACGGTTGAAGAAGACAAAGGACTCCAAGAAGCCTTTATCTTCCAAGCTACCTCCACTCAAGGTAACTTTTCCTTTGACTTATGAGATGGTATCCCATTCTATAATTACCCAAACCACATCCCCTCAAACCACCATTCTCGACCCACACGTATGATCACCTAGAACTTTAGCCAAAACCCTTAAAGCCCTCCAAGAAAAACAAATCCCACACTCACCCAAAAACCAAAAACCACAACCAAAGTAACCTCACCTAAAGATCCAATCAAGCCTAGACCTAAGATTGTCCTTAGGAAGAAAACCGCAACCCCAAAACCATCCTTATTAGACCAACCAATTACCCCACCCGAGACCTCACCAGCCCGCTTAGACGAACCATTGCCCTCAATGTTTGAGGACATTCCAATACCCACCCAAACCAAGACCTCCACCTCACCGAGGACCACAATACCCGTCACCTCACCTACTTTCCTATTCACCTTACCAATTAGGGAAACCTCGTTTTGGTCATCCACAATTACCACCTCTAGCATAACCCAAACCACATCAACCACCATAGAAACAACCACTACAACAACTAGCTTAACCTTAGCCATAACTACTCCATTCCCAACCCTAACCATACCTATTCCAATCACACAACACTCAACCATAGCCACCAAACCTCCCTCAACCCGTAGGAGCCATGTGATTGAAATCACACCCATCTCAAGTGGGAAGTCAAAGAAGTCTCATGTGCTCAAAGATCCTATCCTCGTTAGGCTCGCGGCACTGGAAGAGGCGAATAAGAATCATGCGCGACGGGAACTCAAGTTGATCAAGTTCCAAAAAGCTCAACAAGCCATCAACCGGGAGGTCACTCGACTGCGTAACGCCTTGGCCAGCCAGTTGGGTAATCAGCAACTGTTGACAATCAAGAAAGACATGATCATGATCAAGCCACAATTGAAAGTCAGTAAAACTGGATCAATCAGTTGCAGAAACGAGTTGACAATCAGCAACTGTTGATCAATGCAAAGACTTTGCAAGATGCTTAATGACACTTGGATACAGAAAGGCTCGAGTCTCGGGTCAGACAACATGAGACTGATCTTCCCTCGCCTTCTAACTTTGCTGAGAACTTTAGGAAGGAGATCAGTCTACACTCCACAAGGTATGGATAGACTTTGAACGCCTAACTTCTCGTGTGAGTAGATTGGAATGTAGTGAGAAAAGGGAGTTGAACAGGGTTATGGGGGAAGTGTGAGACTGCGTAATCTTGTTGAGTAGTTGGAGGATGAGTTGGAGAATCAACGTGCCGAACAAGGGCATGTGAATGAGTCTCTAGTTAACTGATACCTTGTTGTCATAGAGGTTATGCGGTTACCCGATGAGGATGTTGAGAACCTTAGGGTTCATCTGATGAGGACCTTTCGGAGGGTCCATCGTGTAGCCGAGCCAAGGCTAAGCAAGTCAATCGAAGACACCATGTTCTTGCTCGTTTAGCCTCTGTTGCCAAAAGGATTAGAGCTCAAGGAAGCGTTCGTGGCTTCCTCTACACGGGAGACCAAGGAAAGGATGAAGGAGAAGGTGGATCAGGCTCTAAGACTGTTGATGAGCCTGAAGTAGTTGTTGGGATCGTTACCAGCACCGATCCTGTTGTTACTACTGCTGGTACGTCTGAGTAGGTCTGAGTAGGTCAGTACTACCACTAGTGAACAAGTAAGTGTTGAGTTCACCACCGCTATGATTGTTCGTTCTGTTTTGCAACCAGTTGCACAAGGCGGTGGTGATGATGGTGATGATGAGGACGATGATGACGAGTCTGATGGTGGAGACGATGAGGATGATAACGAGGATAATGATGAGGACGAGGACCACGAGCATGCATATGATACTTCGGATGAGCCTCGTGATAGTGGAAATGGTGATGGTAATAATGACGGCAGTGGTAGTGGAAGTGGTAGTGGTAATGGTGATACCACTGAAAATAAGGTGGCTGATGTTGAGCCGTCAAAGGAGGCTGAAAAGACAAGGAAACAGAGGCTGCGGTGGAGGCTGAGCTCGCCTCTTTACTTAATGTTTGTTCATGTGCATGTACCGTTCCTATTGATGAGACAACCAGTGAAGAAAATAAAGATGATGATGATGATGGCATCAACTATTCTCCTAATCCCGACACACCAACAACTAGGGAGAATGTTGAGCCAACCATTGACAAGCACGTTGTCACTCCTGCTACTACTCCTACTAGAAGATGGTTAAAACAGGGAATCAAATACTATAGCATGAGCAGGTTGGGAAGCATGCGATCGAGGTCGAAGCCGTATCATGATTCGAGTCTCGTTGTGTACTTCAAATAACACGAAGACAGCAAAAGTTGGAATGTCAGGTGTACAAATGGAGATCTTACATATCTTACTATCCTTGATATGCATACTCCGTCAGAACTTGACTTGAATTTCTTCGAAAGACATATACTCGAGACGACGAGAAGAATACTATCGAATCATTATTCGAGAATAATTTTTTAAGAAGAGAATGGAGAGCTAACTACCCGACGTTCGGTATCATTCCAAGTAGGCCATTCAAGGTGAAGAAGATCAATTCGTACAATAACAAGCTATCCAAAGAAAGACTCTACTTAATGCTCGACAATCATGGCGAGACGATCTTTCATAGGATGCCTTTCGAGGATGACTTTCTTCATGACTTCATCTTTTGGAGTTCGACAACAAATTTGGTGACGTCATCATGCATTGCACTCGCAGTCAAGACCTCACATTCTTTGATGAGCACGAACTGGCTAGACTTGGACTCGGCGACCTGAAGAAACTTGCGGAGTCGCCACTCTGTACAGTCGAAGAAGTCCGTACTGACAACACGGACTCCATCGTTGGAAAGTTCAACAAGTTTTCTCGATTACTTGTTGAAAAGAAACCTTTTGAAGAAGATCCAGACGAGGTATTCGACTATGAGTCCGATTGCGAGTGCTGAGAAGGAAATAAAGAAAATACCAAAGACTAGAGGGAGATTGTAAGGCCCGGTTTTGTTTATTAAGTCTTTCGTATTTGTAACTTTTTAGTTTATCGTTTACGTTTTATTTAAGTTTGTATGTATTGGGCCCGAGGCCTTGATGTACTTGAAGCCCATTGGGCCATTATATATGAAATATGTGTATAACAATACACACACTGTAATTGTATGTGTATGGCATACACCAAGACAACCCTTGCAAATATTATTTTCTAATTCTCTCAAACTATCTCTTCCTCCTTCACCCTCAACACTTTCGGCCCTCTCACCCTACACCACAAGATCCGAGATCTCGGTCCTTAATAGTTGTTTCCGCCAACTACTAGAGAGGTTGATCCAAGACAACTAGTTCTTAGTTTGTTGTGTTGTTTGATCCGGTCAAGGGACCTACAGTTTAGTTTATAATTTAGAGTTTTTGGAATTTGACTTTTGTTCAATGTTTAATTTTTAAAAGTGATAGGTTATTGAGGTTTCTAAATGACTAGATGGAAGTGGCCAAGTGGGGATCCAAGCTTATTTTCAAGACTTAAAAGCAGCATAAACAAAATTGCAATATTTGAAGTCCAACATTGCAGTATTGGGAAAGGAAGCAGTGGCTGTAGTTGAACAACGATAACTAAACATGACACTTCAGACACTTATTTCCACGGAAAAGCTTTTCCACTTAATGATATGTTTATTTGAAATGCCAATTTTGATCGATTACATCAGAATGTGTTTACCATCAGGAGGGAGTGTTGCCTCACGGCTCCGGTCGTCTATGGCGATCGTGGGCCTACAACTTCAGTGCCTTTATAGAGGCTGCAATACTTCTTGACGGTTTTTGAAGCCTCTATTGTAACCTTAGATGCACTGTGAACAGGTGTTCAATGAAATGCATCTCTCTCTATATTGGCTTTAAAGGTTGTGATGATTTTTTGAGCCTCTATTATGAACATCTGTGACTTTAGGTACGGGGAAGATAAAGTGCTCGGTGGAATGCTTTGACTTTGAAGTTTACTTACGGTCTATCTTTGTTCCGATGACTAAGACTGATTGTGCTACACCTTTTGGTCCGCCGTCTGCATAGGATAATGGTGATGATGATGATGATGATGATGATGATGATGATGATGATAGACTCTTGGCATGGAAATTGTGGTACATGGAAACAAGCAACCAGAATAACCATAAATATAATCTGAGCCTAAAATTGCATTGTTGATATTTATAACTACTTAACATAAAACATGTCCTACTATATTACACAATTTGTTCTTATTTGGGTTGTTTGAGAATTTGGAAAAACTGTTCAAAAGTCTAAGAGGTTCTGATGTTGGTTCCAGGCCCCAAATACACACTCAACACACACTCACAATTATGTATGTAATGTAATAAAGAGAATGAAGAAAGGTTAAAAGCTGTTAATATTATTCAATATACAATGGCTTTATATATAGCCTTGCATGCACAACGTGGGAATTAAAAAAGGAATAAAAAACTATATTCTATCCTAAACAACCGGACACACCGTGACCCACTCTTATACTCAATATGCCTCCATAATAATAGGTCAAACATAACAACTATATATAACTAATTAACCTATAATATACTCAATATGCCTCCATAATAATAGGTCAAACATAACAACTATATATAACTAATTAACCTATAATAAAACGTGTATAATATGGATATCTTCTGCTGCAATTTGGAGCCCGTACCTTTGACCCATAAACGAACACCTGGACAAACCCGAGTAAACCCAAAAATCACCCCCTTAGTCGGTGTTTGTTCGCACCGTTCACTGCAGCACCAAACCACCTCGGTTCCGAACCATTACGACTTTTCCCCGGACACCCATCTCCACTGATCACGTTCAAAGTCTTCTTGGTTCAACCCAATATAGTTTCACTACACTTGTAACATGTAACATGGCATCACACTTGAAACGTTCACTAACATCTTGACTTTTCACGATTTGACGACTTCTCCCGGCCAAATCCAGATCCACACGATTTGAACTCCAAAACACCATAATATTAACAACCGTGTAGTTCTCAAATCTCTTCTAATCTTGACAACCCATACCTTTTCCCGATCTAGCCTGTTTCAAGAGGCCTCTCCACCGGACAAGAAAACAAAGCCACTCGCTTATCACGTTTTCTTTCATATGCCTAAACGAACTGAATCCAAAGCCACCCACTTTGACGGATCCCTCACGCTCGTTTTTCACGCACCTACTCCGATTATATACCCGTTATTACCTTCTGTTAACCGGTTATATACCCGCTGCATAAACCCGCAACTAACAACCGAACAGCCCTGATTCTTCTTCCTTTCATCACTACTAACAGCCCCGGAACACAAGTGTTTATCACCGGTCACCCCCGTCCTCTCAACTGGTACGTATACCAAGACGACTGCTTAACCGAAACACCATAAAGCCTCCGTCTTCTGCTGTTAAACACCCCAAAAAAACACCTGATGTTCTGCACCTTCTTCACCTTCATTTTTCTCGGTTTCTTCTGCTGCGTTTGCCCTGCAGTCAAGGGCTACACCTGACTTAGTTCTAGCTACACGAACCACATTGGTCTGATCACTTGCTAACTTTCGGTTTTCTTTCTTCCTTTCGGCTATCTATTTCATTCGTTGTTTCTTTTAGATGCTCATACATTCTTCTTTCTAGCTGATGCTTTCTCTTTCTTTCTTACTGCAATGGTCTCTTTCTTTCTTGTGAGGCCTTTCTTTCTTGCTATGTGACACCGGCCTCTTTCGTTCTTTCTTATGGAGCCTCTTCTTTCTTTCTTTCTTTCTTTAAGATTCAATGATTTGAACCTGACTTTCTTTCTCTGTCTTGTTGACCTAATCCATTAGCTTCTTTCTTCCTTCTAATCATAAACTTGATCAGCCCTTTCCGCTTGTTTTAGCTTTCTTCCATTCTATAAGCTTGCTTCGATCACCGATTCCTGTCTCTTTCTTTCTTCAGCCCCGCAGACAAGAGTTGCTCGCTTACGCGAACCAACCCTCAAACCGGCCTTCTCCTTCTTCCCGAGCCCTATGCTCTGATACCAAATGTTGGTTCCAGGCCCCAAATACACACTCAAAACACACTCACAATTATGCATGTAATGTAAATGAAGAGAATGAAGAAAGGTTAAAAGTTGTTAATATTATTCAATATAAATGGCTTTATATATAGCCATACATGCACAACGTGGGAATTAAAAAAGGAATAAAAAACTATATTCTATCCTATACAACCGGACATATCGTGACCCACTCTTATACTCAATTTTTCAAACATAACAACTATATATAACTAATTAACCTATAATAAAACGTATATAATATGGATATCTTCTGCTGCAATTTGGAGCCCGTACCTTTGGCCCATAAACGAACCCATGAACAAAACCGAGTAAACCCAAAATCTGATACGAATAACAAGTGGTTATTCTAAATACAATCTGTTGGCATACCAATTGGTAATCCAATAGCATCCTCATTAATACAGTCGTATTTCTGTTTTCTGTTATTGGTGTTTTCTACGCAGCTAAAGACCAGGACTTGGAATCGAATGATGTTCGTTTGAATGTTTCCAGATATGTTGCATGAATCCAAATGTCAAAAGAGGCTCTACACTGAATCACGACAAAACAGAAAAAAAAAATACCAGTAGTTGGATGCTTACACTTTTACACGGCTAAAAAGCCAATGAAATGAAGGTAAATAGGGTTCATGACATTCTTTATAAAAACGGAAACATCATTTGAATACATGTGGTCTTTAGATGATGCAAATGTTGAATACCTTACTGGTTTTTTTTAATAGGAGTTATCAATACCATTTCAACTCACATATACACTATTTTTTTTTGCAGATGCAACTCAAAGAAAAAAGGCAAACAATAGTGAAGTATGACCAACACTTTTCCGCAGTCAACACCAATACCAACAGGCATTTTTGTACATTTGTACTATGTAAAAATAACATTAAAATGGAATGAATTTTAATAGGGCATGACAGCCATGACTTCACATACTTTTGATTTACCGCTGCACATTTTGTATATACCAGAACGATAATATATTTCACATAATTGAATATAAGCGATCTAGAAAGCTGAAAGTAAATGTTTGTAATTCGATGACAAGCAACATGGTCAGTTTTAGCTAATCTCACGATCTTATCATGTCATAATAACTTGAAGGAAAAATGCAAACTATAATTTAAATATGAACATTAATCATGAGCTTATCAAGCTTATCAAAATAACAAAGCTTACTGAGCTAGCACTAAGTTCAACAGGAACCAAATAATAAACTCAACTCAACTGGAACCGAATATTAAACTCAACTCAACCGGAACCGAAAAATTAACTCAACGTAACTACTTTATCACCTCTACCAATATTGATTAACAACCCGTAACTACTTCTTTAATAGCACCTCTACCAAGATTGATTAACTATGCGGTGGGGTCTAATAACTATTATTGATTGAAAATCAACTAAAGTCTACATTATTAGTTTTTATTTTAAACAAAATTGGATTTAAATAATCTTAACTATGTATTATTGATAAATACTAGTCCCAACTAACTAGTTGGCTGTTAATAATCTCATCTTTTAAAATATAGTTCCCAACGAGCCGCGACTAGCAAAAGCTTAACCTCGTTAGTCTCCGGTCGCCACAAAAGATTTTAGAGGCAAACTCAAGTTTCCCACTGGAAAACGCCACTTTAACATCACCCCATTGCCGAAAACCCCCACGTGAACAATGCCACCACCACCACTACCAACTTACTCACCTGATAGGCAACCACCGTTGACTTGAGCACCAACATCTGCAGGGCCTCATTTTGTATATTAGTCTTTTGTATTTGTATGTTACGTTAATGTTGTATTTCAGTAGCTTATGGTTTCGTTTATGCATGTTTGGGCCGAGGCCATGTACACAATTCCCATCGGGCCGTAAATAATGAAGCATAGCATGGCATGACTTCACCTATAAAAGGTGAAGCATGCACACGCTAAATCAACTCTTTTGCCATTTTTTGCATCTTATCCTCTCACCTACTTTCACTTAACTCTCTATTCCTTTCTATTTCTGGTAAATGACAATACCAAGCAAGATCAGAGATTTCGGTTCTCTACTAGTGATTTCCGCTAGCTAGTAGTGAGATTAATCCAAGAACTTTGTTGTTTGACCCGTTCTAGGACCTACAATTGGTATTAGAGATTTCGGCTCTACTAGTTGTACTTCTTCGGTCACAACCTTGGATTTTAGTGTTGTTTGTGTGTTTAAGACTTGTTTTCAAGTGTTTGAAGTGGGTTTCAGGCTTACTTGTGTGTTTACGAGCCTGAAATAAGTGTTAAAAATGTTCTTGTGTGTTTTCGGGGTTATGAATGTGTTTGTTGTGGTTGATTTGACTAGAAGTTTGTGTTTGAAGTTTGTTGAAGTGTTCATCGGGTTCTAATTGCCCTTCTTAAAAGAGAAAAAAGTGTACTTGTGTGAAAATACGTGCAAAAAGTAATTTCTGTACTTTCTGGAAAACAGATCGAATTGATTGGTGGAAAGAAATCGAATCAAAATTCTTGATTTCAATCGAATCGAAATCTTAAACAAATCGAATTGGACTCTATTCGATTTGATTCATTTATAAACTTGACTCGATTCATTTCAAACTCAATTCGATTCATTTGAGACTAGATTCAATCCAACCAACTCGATTCAATTCATTTAAAGTTCGATCAGTTTGAATTTGGAACTTTTTGGCAGAGACTGTTAATAGACTGTTTGATTTGAATACTGATTTGCAAATTGATGACTGAGCCATAGGCATTGAACACCCACTTGATTATTGAAAATGAGGCCAATACTATTAACAAACCCCAAAAGTTACTTAAGTGGGATAACAACTATGCTCTTCTTTAGATCAATTGAGAGCAGTCCTCACGTTCCCACCACTGATATTCCTGATGGACATGTTCCGAAACTTGTAGCGGCCTATAACAACGTTGACAAAAATATGACGAATGATGATCAAATGGCCTATGGTGTCCTGAGTGTGTGTCTTTCACTTGAAATCGCTCAAACATTAAGAAAGCACACAATTGCAAAAAGCTCTATGGGATGCATTGGTTAATAAATTTGAAGGGAACTTGGAGATGATAAATAGTAAAAAAGGCAATGTTGAAGGGTGAATTCAACATGTTCAATTATATACAAGGAGAAACTGTTGGAACTCTCATCCATTGGTTTGAAACATTCATAACCAAGATGAGAAGTGCAGATAGAAATTAAAGATAAGATGTTAAATTCCTTACCATACACCTAGGAAAGTAGTATCATCCCCATAAAAAGAATAATGAATTTACAAGTAACATCTCTATCTAACTTTACTTTTACCATAAAGTTATTCGAAATGGATGATAAGCTCAGATTGGGTAGCCATATCAGTTTAATGAATCATATATGCAGGAATTTCCACTAGATCAGGAGTCAAGACAAATTTCCTCAGTCAAGTTCATCATATTGTTCATCCAGTTGATGGGGTGAAGATGTTCTCTGTTCAACAAACATAGAATTCTGTACTCAAACCCCCTGTAAGACAGCAAGAGCCATCCAGTTCAAACTCCATTCAAGAAGCACCAGACAAGGTTGTTGAACAAGCACTAAAAGCTCATGGGATTAAGAAGCATGCAATCAATTCATCCTACCCCACTCCTCAAGTTGATGAATCACATGCCGCATTATTTCATGTTTTTATGGTAAGTCATGAGGAGTTGTTGCAGGAAAGCTTCTACCTCCTTCATTTCAACAAGGTGACATTCCCGAAATCAACAAAAAGGATCTCAAGAAGATAGACATCATGTACCAGATGGCTATGGCTATTTATCATGCATCAAACTTCATGAAAAAGTATGGAAGTAAGAACTTCACGGATTCTGACAGGAAGGGGATTGGTTTTGACAAGGATAAGCTTCGGTGTTATAACTGCAATGAAACAGAGGACTTCGCAAGGGAAAGTACAAACCCATCCAAGCCTGCCAACGACATCAAAATAACTGGAATTTCTGGCAACGAAGGTAGTAGAAGGATTGGCAAATGGCCAGCTGATCAGAGCACGTCCTCAAACCAAAGAGTTCCCCGAATTTGCAAAGCAATTCAACAAAAGGAAACTCTGGATCAAACTCAAACTGATAGGCCATGATCATTTAGTCAACTTTAACAACTAAAACAGGTTGGGAGGATGACCAATTCTATAAACTGATAAATCCACTAGCCTTCAATGGAATGGAGTTTGTGAATAAAGATCAACCGTCATCAAGCTCATCTGTAGAAAAATACCAAGCCATCTATTACATTCCCGAGGTATACAAACTCTGTTCTTAAGATTGTATTGATAAAGTTGAGAATTATAGAACTCACAATGTTGCATTAATGGATGAAAAATTATGCATTTAAAATCAGAACGATGAATACAAAAGGTCGAGAATATTTTGGCAACTAGAATTAAAACCCATAATAATGATATGGCTAAATTAAATGAGAAATTTTTTCAGTCTAATAAACTGGTTGAATTTCATGAAAGACGAATAGTTGATTTGAATGTTAAAATTGAAAATCTAGGATTAGACCTTTCCCGACGAAAGATATCTGTGGATAGATTCGAAATGGCGTAAACTGAATGGGATCATTGGGGCACATATTGGGGTGAAATAAAGGTCAGTTTAGGCTATGATCATACTGCAGTTCCTCTACTGTTCAGTGAGAACTATACTAGCCTAGCCCATTTCAGTTTCAATACCCCACTACAGGACGAATTGGTCTATGGGTGTTGGTCATGTACCAAAACCAAATATACGTGTTTCTCATATCTCCAAAACTGTTGATCGCATTCCTATATCAGTTAGTTATAATGATGATTTATCTTGTTCAGCAGGTCATGTAGAAGAAAGTGGGTGTGGAAAAGAAAATGAGTTGTGGAAAGAAAAGTGTTTTAAATTCAATTTTTGATTCCAATGTGAATCTAAAACAAGTATTTGTCAACTCGGTCTGTAATAATAATACGTTTGGATCCATGAAAATTACGTTGACATCATATGTGAATGATCGTGTAATTTGTGAGAGTGTTTATGTTGGCACTTCTTAAAATGCTTGAAATGAAAATGATGGTTTTGTTTCAGATAGTGGTTGCGAAACTATTTATGATGAAACTTTTGTTAAACATGATATGAATAAGAATGTGGTTGATAAGGTGAACATAACTAGTTTTTCATCAAAAGATTGTAACGTTTAGGATAACTTAAACAAAAGAAAAGTTTTTGAAAATGCAAGGAAAGTACTTCAAGTAAATATATTCCACCTCATAAAAACTCATTTTCTCAAACGAATAATCATTGGAAAAATACTCAATTGTACAACCATTTTAATAATAACCTCATAGCCCTCATCAACAAAATTATGTTGATTCATCTTACACTAATGCTTTTAATGATAGAGGTTACAGATCATCAGATGGTTTTCATGTTCCTTTCCAAGCATCACCTTTCCCACCATATCAAGTGTATAATAGTTCTAATGAGTTCTACAGGTTCTCTAGGAGAAAATGTTACTATGTGTGTGGTAACCCATCTCACCTTGCAAGAAATGGCAAAGACAACAGAAAGAGATAAACAATCAGTTTAATCAGTCCCGATCTAAGACTGTAAGCAGTTTGAGATCGAGGATTGATCGATCTGAAGCCTCTTCCAGTGAAATGGATGTGAGATCCCGTGATCGTAAGAAAACTAAGAAGCCTTTTTGGATAACCAAAAGGGAAAGATCAAAAAGGGGTTCAGGGGTTGAAAAATCCAAGAACCCAGCTGAAAAAGTGAGAAATTAATTCGAAAGATCAGTGGATTTTGTTTTGAAACCTAGAAGAAGACGGTCCAAAAGGTCTTCTAAAAATAGGAAACATGATTCTAAATGGGTTTCTAAGGAATGTTCTTCCGATTCAGACTCTCCGCAACACTTTGTTTTTAAAGAAAAAAAGTAAAATTTGATGATTTTATGGTTAACCTTCCCGAGACAACTAAGTATCAGGAACCCTAACAAGTTTCTCATACGTGTAGGGACAGTCAAGAAGGTATATCAACAGTATTTGGTACTTAGACAGTGGTTGTACATGACACATGATAGGAGACGAGTCCTTGTTGTTCGACGTTCAACCGTTTGATGGTGGACACGTGCCCTTTGCAGGAGATATAGGAGGGAAAATAACGAAGAGAGGAAATGTAACATCCCGAATTTTCAAATAACAATATTTTACACATTATTTCTTACAATGGAAAGTTACTTGAGTAAATAGATAAATAGTAAAAAGGTAAAAGGGAAAGATATGGAGGTTAATTAAAGATAATTAATCATGGACTAAAGGGAAATATGGGCCTTAGGTTAATGGGTTTAAGGGTGTATAAATACCCCTTAAACCCTAAATCTTTCCATTTCCATCCATAATATCCATCTTATTCTCCCTACACACTCAAAACACACACAAACCCTTCCTATTTACGGCCGAGAGAGAGAGAGAGAGAGAGAGAAAGAGAGAGAGAGAGAGAGAGAGAGAGAGAGAGATATCCAAGACCAAATCCAAGCCGAATACCAATAGATATTGATTACACAAGCTAGATACAAGATAAGGGTTGATAAACAAGTCAAGCCGTGGCCTATTATCCGTATAAAGGTATGTTCTTGACCTTAAAGATTATGTTTTTATGGACGGTTTGCTATGAAACTTGACCCTAGAGTAGATTGGACCTAGATGTCTCATAAAAATACAAACTTGATGATTAAAATGAACCTAATGGCCTTATGATGGTATACGGCTCAAAGATGAACCCTAGATCTAGCCTAGAACGTTTTAAACCAATAAAGTTCTAAGCTTTATGCCTAAAACGGGATAGATCTTGAAGCCTTGATAGGAACGGGGGTAAACGGGTATGAATGATGATGATAAAGGATCAAGAGTTCATGATTTGACCCTTAGAACAAGCAAACTGGGCAAGGCAGAAACCTGGAAATGGAACAATGAGCTGAACTGGTTCTCGTCCAATTTTGAGAATCCTTGGTCAAACAATGTGGTTCTCGGTCAAACATTCAGTCACCAAGAGTTCTCGGTCAGTGTTCTCGGTGAACACGTGTTCTCGTTCAAGTTCTCGGCCGAAAACACGGGTTCTCGGTTAAGTATGGATCTCGGCCAAATATGCGAGTTCTCGACCAAGTATGAGATCTCGGTCAACATACGAGTTCTCGGTCAAACCATATGGGTTCTCGGTCACGAGTTCTCGGAGGGTTCCCAATCTTGAGTTTTCGGCCACAATTCTGTTGGGCCTTGGGCCTGAACCCAAATTGGGCCAGTGATGGATATTTGGACCTGATTTAACTAAGCCCAGCTTAGAAAATAATTTAGAATCCTAATGGAAAATGTGTTAAGACAACTAATAAAAATAAATTTTTCCAAGCTGACCTGGCAGCTTAATCCCAGCCAGGGGCTCTGCCCCTTGGACCCCGCTAGGGGCTGCGCCCCTAGAACCCAGCTTCCAGGGTCGCTGCCCCTGGACCCCCGTTCATTGTGGGTTATATAAAGATAGATGTATGATATGAGTAGCAATAGTTAATTAATGCATGTAATTATTATACAATTAGCCGTGCCCTACTGAAGAAAGGAATAACTATTAACGGTGAACGTAACCACATTCAGGTGAGTTTCTAGCCCCATTCCTTGTTATGTATTCAGGGCTGTGTGCATACTCGATGTGATTAGTTAATACACTTATCCTAAGTGATAAGTGTATGCCATATATGTATTATGTGAAGTGTATGAATGTTTTCTTATCGGTATATGAACGATCTTCGGACATTGCATGTACTGTCAGGTAATGGTTTGATGTTATAGGTATGTTGTAAGACGATGAATGATTGATATATGTACGTACAGAACTTACGATTATGTATATAGAGAAATATGTTTTAAAAGTATGGAAGAAAGGGTACTGGACCCTAATAATATCCGAGGATGGAGGATACCGGACCCTAATAATATCCAAGGATGGAGGGTGACTGGATCCTAATAATATCCGAGGATGAAGGGTGACCGGAACCTAATAATATCCGAGGATGGATGGTACCGGACCCTAATAATATCCGAGGTATGTAAGGCGAATGCTCTTTAAAATGTAAGGTTAGTTATGATTGTGTATGCTGAATGATTGACAGGTTAAGTATGTAATGCGTACCTTCGGGCACGTATATGTGTATGTAAAGAAAGTCATGTGATTAAATAGAACTCACTCAGCGTAGCTGACTTTTAGTATGCACGCAGACAAATAGGTAGAGGCAGTTCGCATGATTGAACACACATGACATGGAATCGAAGATACCGGCATCCTGAAGGAAATGCTATGATGTTTTAAAATTCTATGTTTTATGTTTAAATAACTACGAATGTTCGTTAAGACAAGATTTGATAGCTATGTAATATATTATGGTTGAAGTTTTCTATTTTCGCGTAAAGTTTTAATTAACTCTGATATTTAGAACTGCGTTCATGAGTAAATCCAACACCAAAGTAGGGCTACCGGTAACGGCGCCTTACATGAAATGTCTCAAATGGCATTCTGACCTTTGACGGTGTCAACCTTAACAACTTAATCACAATCTGCTCAGTGTCTCACGGATCTGCGACAAGATATACTCAACCCTCTTTACTTAACATGAGGGTTTAATTTTGAAACCTGGTTTTAAAATCCCTAAAGAATGGATTTTGATGCGTACTTCGAGGCATAATAAGCTTATATACTAGACATGCGCAGTTCGTAGTGATGGTCGGGTAAAAATCGTGTGTTATATTATATTAATTGTTTAGTTTTTGTTTAAATATTGTGTGAACATTGGTACTTTAAGCGTGTTTGTGTGATTCAGGGTATATGACGCTAAGGATGCTTATCGGGGTGATTTACGGGCTCGGAATGAAGAATTGGAGGAGCATAACTGGATCGGCATGTTTCCCAATGCAAAAAACAAGAAGCCTATTAAAATCCATATATAAAGGTCCCTTCACGCAACGAGAAGGTACGTGGACAAGTTACTTCGCACAACTCAAAGTATCTTAATTAGAACCTTGAAAAAATTGTCCTTCGGGCTACGCAAAGTAGCTTATTTATGAACCCCGACTAATTTCTCCGTCACACTACGCGAAGGACCACCTTAAAAACCGTGCGCGTGATACGAATCAGCAGCAGATAAGAAAATTAAACCTATTTAATATAATTAGTGTTTAGCCCCCCATTCTATATATCCTTTTCTTTAGCAATCAAAGAGTATCCCTGTGACGATTTTCCACCATCCGAAGCTTACGATTCGTCGGTTCATTGCATGCTTTCATATGTTCATCAAATAAGAGAATATTTTTTGATGTCGATGTCAGGCTAAAACTATTGTATTCACTTTTGGCTTGGGTTTTGATTAAACTAACTTTGATCAGATTCTATGTGTTGAATGATTATAAACTTGATTGAGTGTTCTTTAATGTTGTTTTACATTATCAATTGATTGTTTAAACAATTTATGCTTTTGACTATCACACGTTGAATCACTTTTCTGGTTGTGTTCATCAACATTTAGGGTTAGATTTTATGTCATTGAACCAATAATCATTAGTAATTTCTTATACTTTATTTTCATACATTAAACTGGCAATTGGATAAACTGGGTTCAGTTGTCTCAACAATTCGGTTAGGGTATTGTTTGTAATCACAATCCAACTATTAGGTTTAGTAATTACTACAGAATTAATTTATCTGAATATGTGATAAGTCGGTCATAACATTACCTGAACCTAATGTGAATCCTTTTCTCATAATTGTATACAACTCTTAATTTATAATCGTGTGATTCCAAATCGTATTTCTAAACTGCTTGACATCGTTTGTCCGCCTATGTTAATTATTAATTGATATGAGTTCTACGTGCACTATCCGTTGATTCCTTGTGAAGACGACCTTACTTACCCGTACTAGTTATAGGTATTTAAGTTAATAAAATACTTGTTTTTTATTAGAGCATGACATCTACATCACGTACTCAGGTCAAAGTGCTTCATGCCTATTCTCTAAGGCCTCGGAGAATTTTAAGAATTTTAAAAAATTTTAAGAAATGTCAATTTTAAGAATTTTAAAAAATTGGTCAAAGGTGAGCATGTGAGGGGTTTGACTGTTAAAACTTTTTATGCATTGAGAAATGTCTTTAATGTTCAAAATGCAAGTAGCACAAACTCCTACACAAGCCCAAAACAATCAATTTTGTTGACTCCATTCTTCATC
Organism: Bidens hawaiensis; assembly: GCF_021521415.1. Taxonomy (NCBI): domain Eukaryota; kingdom Viridiplantae; phylum Streptophyta; class Magnoliopsida; order Asterales; family Asteraceae; genus Bidens; species Bidens hawaiensis. The sequence continues at coordinate 217,846 of NW_027494971.1, forward strand.
TGTTAGCCTGTTGCATATGGATTATTTGGTTTAATTGGTCCTTTAGAAATCGGTCGAAAAGCCCACTGTCTCGTTGCTACTGATGATTTTTCTCATTTCAGCTGGACTTTTATTCTAGGTTACAAGGATGAAACTGCACGTTTTATAATCAAGTTCATAACAATTGTGGAGAACCAAACCAACAAGAAGGTCAAGTGCATCAGAAGTGATAATGGAACCGAGTTCAGCAACATAACCGTTGATGACTTTTGTCATTCAAAGGGGATAGACCGACAATTCAGTGCCCCGTACACTCCTCGAAAAAATTGATTTGCTAAACGTCGCAAACGAACATTGATTGAGGAACCTAGAATAATACCCACTGATGCGCACACAGGACCCAATTGGTTGTTTGATTATGAAGGATTGTTCAATCATTTTAGTTGCATGTCTACTCCCTAGCCCACATCAACTAATGTTTCATATTTCATATCTGATCCAGTACTAATAAATGCTATTTCCAATAGCCTGAATGATATCATCCTGTCATCCAGTCCCTCAAATAGGAATGCATTGCCCAAGGATCCTTAACCAGCTATGGCAAAGAATATTCCTCAATCAGCTCACACAACTGACCTGGTGACTATTGAAGATGCTTCCGCATCTGATTCAGACACGTCATTCTGGTTAATTGACAACGTTGATGTATATCAAACTGGCACAACAGTAGATGCTCAAGCAATACCAATTGTACCCGAATCTTTGGCCACACATCCCTCACCCAATGATTATATTCAAGTTTATATTGGACAAGCTGCTGCGTGTACTTTAGACAACACTAACTCCACCCCGTTTCCAACATTTGATGTGTCGTTCAATGAAGAACTCTAAGATAGTCCCTTTGCTCCGAACATGTGGTTGATCAACCCGACATTGTTCAACCAACCACTGAGAATTTGACTGTTGAGCTTCAAGTAGAACCAGTTGATCAATTTGATGACATCCCACAACTGCCTATTCACCATTCACACCCAACCAAGAACATTATTGGCTCCCGTTCTGCTGGCATCCAAACAAGGAGCAGGTCTGGTACTATTAACAAATGTCTTTTTCTTGTTTTATTTCGCAGGTTGACAAAAGGACTACAAGGTTGCTCTAAAGGAGAACTCCTGGTTGAAGCAATGCAAGAAGAGTTGTTACAGTTCAAGAAGCTCAATTTATGGAGGCTAGTGAATAAGCCTAAAAACAAGAAATTGATTGGAACAAGATGGGTGTTTCAGAACAAGAATGATGATAAAGGGGTCATTATGAGAAATAAAACATGGTTAGTAGTTCAAGGTTTCTCTCAGCGTGAAGATTTAGATTATGATGGAGTTTCTGCTCCTGTTGCAAGGCTTGAAGCTATTCGTCTCTTCTTGGCCTATGCATGACACATGAACTTAAAAGTGTAACAGATGGATGTGAAGACTGCTTTCTTATATGGAAAAATTGAAGAAGAAATCTATGTCAAGCAACCTCCAGGTTTTGAGGATCCTAATCGTCCCATGCATGTTTGTCTTGATAAAGCTCTCTATGGTCTTCATCAAGCACCTCGCGCTTGGTATGCTACTCTAGCATAACATCTTTTAAAGAACGGCTGTAGAAGATGCATAATTGATCAAACCCTCTTTATCAAGAATGTAAAGGGCGATCAGATCTATCTTGATCCAAGTGTATGTTGATGATATTATTTTCGGGTCCACAAACGATGTGTTGTTTAAAGAGTTTGCCAACGTCATGCAAATTCGGTTCGGGATATGTTTGATAGGGAAAATGACATTCTTTTTGGGCCTTCAAGTTGAACAAAATATGGACATGATCTTGATTCACCAAGAGAAATAGGTTTGGATATTTTTTCAGAAGTTTGGGATCAAGGATGCCAATCCTTGACTTACTATGATTGCTACAAGACCAGTTTTAGCTCCATATCCATCAGAAAAGTCAGTCGATCAACACTTTTGCGGGCCAATGATTGGCTCTCTTCTGTATCTCACGGAAAGCAGGCATGACATCATGTTCCATGTTTGTCAATGCGCGAGAGATATCGATATGAACCGAAAGAATCTCACATAATCGTTGTCAAACGTATCTTTTCGTATCTTTCGGTATCTCAAAGGGATGCAATCTTGACAGAATAACAACTTCAGGAGGATGTCAATGTCTGGGTGACAACTTAAGCTCTTGGCAATGCAAGAAGCAAGTCACCGTATCCATCTCCACTGCTGAACCATCACATATATACGAGGTTGTGTAACCAAATAGTAGTTTAGTTTTATTTTTCTAAGTTTTTTATTTTCACGGATACACTTATTATGTGTGGCTATAAGTGATAAATGGTTATAGTTAAATATTTTTAAGTGTGTCCAAACGTAATTAATGGCCACACGGTGAATTAACTAGTGGCCAAGTAATCATTGTCTTTCCAGTTTCCTTGTGCCACCAATTTCAAATTGTCAGGGAGATGTACCTGTTTCCAATGGTGTTTAAATACCAATAACAGTTTCCGATTTCCCTCATCGCCTCCAATATTCCATCAAATCACAATCCCCCATCGCAATCCACAATCCCACCTTCTTCCGATTTCCAAAGATGGCGCCTGCAAGTTGGATTATATGAGAAAAGAGTGAGGCTGCACCCATCTACTACGACCCCACCTTCTTCACCATCGTTTTCCACTTTGATTCCGGTATCCTGAAGAAAGGTGAGGTATGTGGACTATGTCAACCCTCTAACATTCAGGTTCCAAAAACTTAACCGAATTGTTAGGTTTCTTTTGTTACACCGGGGCATTGAGGTTGCATGGATTGGGTTGAACTCCAAATAGGACTTCAAGGCTGTGTCTGCTTATGGGACATTCCATACTTCACCAATAAAGGCTAAAGGACTCCACCTACACCTCGGACGACATGTGGGAGAGGATCATGCCCTCTCTTACTCCAGAAGAGATCAGATGATAGATTCAGATGTGGAATTTGATGGTAGGAATTAGCTAGTAAATTGTAATTAGTTTTTTTTTATAATGTAATGTAAATATTTATTAACTATAAATATAATTAATATATTTTTGTTATTCTATTAACTATGTTGATGATGCTGTATTTTATATTTGTTGCTCATTTAGTTTTAGCATTACACTTGATGTTTGAATGTGTGTATTTAGCTAGTTAAGGTCTGTTTGAACATAACCGAATGAAATAGACTAGGGGTGCAAATGAGTCGAGCTGCTCGCGAGCTACTTGAGATCGGCTCGTGAATAAGATCGATTGAGCGAGCTTAAACGAGCTTGAGCCTAAAAGAAAGCTCGTTTAATAAACGAGCATGAGCCCGAGCTTCACTTAACGAGCTCGAGCTGGCTCGCGAGCCTAAACAAGCCTGTCATTTATATATTATATATATATATATATATATATATATATATATATTTAATAGTTATTAATTGATATATATATATATATATATATATATATATAATTTTATGGAAACAAATAACTAAATAACATATATCATTTTATATATAAATTTATTATGAAAATAAATATATAAATATAATTATAACTATATAAAACAGCTGAGCTCGAGCTTTATTAATAGAGAACAAAACAAGCAAATCTCGAGCTCGAGCTCCGTATTAGTTAAACGAGCCGAGCTCGAGCTTGGGCTTGGCTCGTTTACACCCCTAAAATAGACTTGGACTCCTATTTGAACTTGACACCAATTGACCAAAATAGCGAAAAGATGAAATGAATTCAACAAACCGGCCTGTATAAGTAGTAATATTATTATAAACAACCAATATTTCTTTACTTTGAATTAATAAGTACAAAGTAAAGACTGGTGATATCATGTATCACAACTAAATTTAAAAATTATTGACATCTATCTATGCGAACAAACTACTGTATCAATGTACACAACTGCTGGGTTTGAAAATAAAATGCTCGTCGAAAACCCCGACATAAGTGTCCATCGCTATAATATGTATTCTGGAACCCTAATTTATTGTAACAGGCAGTTCTTTGGTGGTGTTTTCTGATGATCAACGACCTCACCAACGGTTCTATAACAATAAACAGATCTGCTAGTTTTGAATCAGTAGTTCTATGTTGGGTTCAATCACCGTTACGAATAGTTGTAGGCTTTTCCCCGGCCCTCCTATAATCATCCAGGGACTCATTACGAAGCAGTTGATTTGGTTGTACACGTGACAATACAATGTTGGACAGGTAAATGATTCCAATAGCTGAGCCATTGGTACCATATGTTGAACTTCTTCCAATATGGTTGCGGCGTTGTGTTTTGTTACTCCCACTTAGAGATTCTGATCCCTTTCCAATTCATTCTTAATGTTTTTGACCTTATCGTATATCTCTTCCCCTGTCATAGGCTCTTTAGCGGTTCTCATCTATTCTTTTATGTTGAACGTCTTTGTTTGTTTTCTGAATGGATGATCATGTTATAGATACCTTCTGTGAGCAGCATAACTCTGCTTCTTTGTGTGATAAAGTCGAACACACTGAGTTTCGCCCCAACACACTACACACCTTTGAATCCACTGTAAGCGAAACCACATAGTGTACCAAGAGCAAGGTAATCATTAATCATCCATAACACAACTGCACATAGTGTAAACATTTCTTTTTTATAGGCATCATATGTTGGCTCCCTAGCCTCAAATATAGATGCTAGATCATCAATTAAAGGCTATAGAAACACAACAATATTGTTTCCTGACACTTTGGATATTAATAAGGAAAACATGATGAACTTTCTTTTCATACATTTCTAAGGTTGAAGGCTATAAATGACTACTAAAACAAGCCACATATTGTGGTTTCTGTTGCCTCTATGTACGTCGACCCCATCAGTGCAAATCCCTAGACAAAGATTTCTTGGATCGCTTCTGATGGTATCGGAGTACTTTTCATCTATAGCTTTCCATGATGGTGAATCTGATGGGTGGCGTAAAACCCTGGGTTTATTGGTACTCGTTGCGTGCCATGTTAAATTCTCCGTTGTGGTCTTTCATTGGAAGAGGCGCTTGAATCATGGAATAATGGGAAAGTACCACAGTACCTTGGCAGGCGTGTTTATGTAAGTTTTGTTAGTCTTCTCATCCACCTTCCACATTGACTTGTTACAAACTGGACATGCTTCCAAATCCTTGTAATCCTAATAGTAAATAATGCAGTCGTTGATACACACATGTACCTTTTCGTATCCTGAGCCTATTGCCTTCATTATCCTTTTGCCCTCATACATATTATTTACCATTTCATTATCTACAGGTAGCATCTTTTTCAACAATTTTAGAAGTTCATCAAAGAACTTATGAGATACCCCGTGCTTGCTCTTCAAGTTGAGTAGTTGTGCTAATGCAGACAACTTGGTGTAGTCAGGATATCCTATATACAAGGCTTCTCAGCGTCAACAAGTAGTGGTAGAAACTGTTGATGCTTCTTGTCTCCTTTGAAATTGTCTTTTGTAGCATTTACCATTTCAACAATTTCACATGCATCTGTTGGAATGTTGGTGTCAACAAACCCAGTATTATTATCAGTCACATTAGTTGGATTGTTGGTGTCAACAAACCCAGTATTAGTATCATTAGTTGGAATGTTGGTGCAGGAAAACCAAGTATTATTAGTATAATTCTTATCAAATGCAAATCTATACAAGTCATGTTCTACATCATCTACACTAAGAGATACGTGGTTCACACACCGAACACATGGACATTAAATAGAAATTGGTGGTGATGTTTCCTTGCAATTTCGAACTGCATAATATAGAAATGCCTTAACACCATCTAAATATGCTTTACTGCACCTATCACCTACCGAAATCCAAGACTTATCCACTTCCATCCTAAGATTAATGAAGCTTTTTGGTAGGACTGAGTAGGCGGCAACAGATTTATTATGGTTTGGTGAGATTGTGAGATTTTAAAAAATATCAGAAGAGGTTCAATTATGTTCTCATAACGGTTGATTATAAAAATAATAGAAGAGGTTCTATTATGTTCTCATGGGGTAGCTCAAACGGTTTAGGTGTTTATGATTAAACATAGATTGCACTGGTCTTGGGTTCGAAACTCAGGAACATATTTTTATTAATTCTTTATATTAACCTCTTTGCAGCTACATCAAAGCCCTAAAATTATTAGAAGACGTTCTATTATGTTCTCAGGGTGTAGCTCAAACGGTTGAGACGCTTGTGATTAAACATAGATTGCAATTGTCGCGGCTTCTAAACTCAGGAACATATTTTTTTTTAAATTTTTATATTAACCTTTTTGCAGCTACATCAAAGCCCTAAAATTATTAGAAGTGGTTCTATTATGTTCTCAGGGTGTAGCTCAAACGGTTGATGCGCTTGTGATTAAACACATATTGCAATTGTCGCGGATTCAAAACTCATGAACATATTTTATTAAATTTTTATATTAACCTTTTTGCAGCTACATCAAAGCACTAAAATTAAGTAACAAAACTCATGGAAATACAGTTTGTTAACTTTTCTCTTATTACAAAACTAATTAAAAGCCCCAAAAACAAAACAAAAAACACATAAAAATACAGTTTCTTTTTTTTTACTCATGTTACAAAACTAATTAAAAGCCCTAAAAATAACAAGAAGCAAATAAAATACAATTACTTCACTTTTTTTTCTGATTCAATCCATGAAGCTACACTCCTTGTTAGTTGATCCTTTAATGAGTTATTTGCCCTTATCAAGATAGGAATTATGACTGTACATCTTGTGCACAAATCAGATCTTGTGGACGAAAAATAGTCAGACCATATAAAAAATCACATTTTTTGACCTAAATTAATAAATATAGAGTTTAGGGTCAAAAATCAACATAAAGACAGGATGAATTCCAACTTTATTTTCAATTATAGTAACCTGAGATACGCAATTGTAGAACCTCCGGCCTTGATGTTTGGTGGTTCTTGATGTTCTTAGAATGGCTTCTTAGACCACAAAAACAATAGGCCTGAGATCAATTGCTTTTGTTACCGGATGTTGAGATCGATTGCTTCTACAAGTGGTTTTTTTAAATGTTATATTTTAATGTTTATGGGGTGAAAAAGGAGTTTTTAGTTTTTACTAACCGAGGCAGTTTATATATATATATATATATATATATATATATATTAGTTGGTGGTGGTGGGTTCAAGTGGTCATGATAGTGGCGGACGGTGGCGGAGGTGTGGTGGTTCGTGGTGGCCGATGTGTGGTGGTGGTGGGTGGTTGTAGCGGAAGTGTGGTGGGTGGTGGCAGGGGTGGTAGTGGGTGGCGGTGGTGGTCGGTGGTGGTGGCGGAGGTGTGGTGGGTGGTGGTGGCAGAGGCGGTTGTGGTGGTGGGTGGTGTTAATGCTTATGTTGGTGGTGGTGATGGATTTAGCCGGTCGTGATGGTGGTGGGTGGTGGTGTGTGTTAATGGTTATGTTGGTGGTGGTGGGTAGTTGTGGTGTGTGGTAGTGGTTGTTTCTAGAGGTCGTTATGGTTGATGCTGGAGGTGGTGGTGGTTGGTGCCAGTGGTTGTGGCGAATTTGGGGGGAGGGTTGTGTGTAGTATGATTCAGGATATGTAACCCATGAGACGATGACGGTGCTATCTTGTATGATAACCATGATGTTTGGCCGAATTATGATGATGACGATGCTAATATAATGATACCCACATGAATATATGGATATAACAACCCGTATGATCTACGATGACCATGATAACCAATACGATGATCATACTGATGGTAGCCCGTACGACTGATGATGTCGTTTGATGACGACAACAATTCATAAGATGGTGCCGACAGTGATCGCTAATATTGGGCGTTTTGTTTACGAGTTAACCCATACGATGCTGACTACATACCGTACATGGCAATTGGCCATGTATATGTTGGTGTTGATGATGCTGATGACGATGATGATGACACTGATAAAGAGATATATGTTACCCATATGATCGACGCCGACTATGATAGCCTATACAGTGACAACGTTGAGTACCCACACGATTGTTGATGATGCCGTTTCATGGCGACGGTGATCGATGATTATGATGATGATAACCACTATAACATATGATAATGATGATAACTTTGTGATCTTGATCATCAGCATAACACATATGATGATGATGATAACCTAGAAGATGATAATGACGACGAAGATGATGATAATTCTGATAATTAAGATGACGATGATGATGATGATGATGATGATGATGATGATGATGATGATGATGATTATAGCCTATATATATCGGGATGAAGATACGATAATGCCTTTGCCATGTAGTATATACCATATATAAAACATGTCACCCATAGGTCACATCCAATAAACTGAAAAATAGTGCGATCTCGACATCTATAAACCTAGCTTACAGGTCTTATGGTCCATGGGTGCTATAGGACATTTTAACACATGGTCGTGTGTTATAAGCTATATGTTGTAACTTTCTGTATAATATTATATATACGTTAAATTTAGGTATTGTCCATGGTCGTGTGTTATAAGCTATATGTTGTAACTTTGTGTATAATATTATATATACATTAAATTTAGGTATTGTTTTTTCTAGGGTCAACAATGAGTTCATGTTATATTTTAATTTATTTCTAGTTAAAGTTTACTATAAAGTTTTTATAACAAGTCCATTGTTTATATTGTGTATTTATAACTTATTGAGGATAAAAGGGGAGGCAAAAGCTCCAAATTACTTCAATTAGCTCCAAATTAGTCCAAATTATTCAAAAACTCCAAAATATTTGGCGGTAGAATTAATTTTTGTTTTAACACTCCAAAATCAAATTACACTCCAAATAATTAAAAACTTTTCCACTCTACAAATCAAATCCTTACAGAAGAAACAATCAAAGATGAAGCTTATTAATGAACCAATTATCGGTGAAGAACACGATTTATACTCTGATGAGGACGCTCAATCAGACGACACTGGAGGCTATTCCAGCGGCTGCGAGGAATACAACGACGATGACGCTCAAGGAGACGACGATATAGCGACGGAGGCTATCGAACCCATTAACAGTTTGGCTACTAAGAAAAAACCAACAAGGGGTTAACGAGGTTAGCTAAGCTGCGTACCGATTATGCTAACTCTGGTGGTGTCAAACTGGTTGTTGTCACACCCTCAAAATCCACTAACGAAGTTTTACCGTCAGAGGGTGTGAGCTAACAAGATCAGAATCATTAGTTATATCAAACACCAAAATTTAAGTTTTCAAAAACAACCAAAACATACAAGTCTTAAGTAAAAATGCGGAAGCGAAAATTGTAAAGCAAATAGTTGCGCCACACAGGACGACTCAAAAGAAACACAGTTATCATGATTAAATTTAATGCAAAGTTAAAGCAACAGAGTTCAGAGTATGCATGTCCTATGCCGCTCGCCCGCCTCGGCTACCTGTGATAAACATACTAAAAGTGTCAAGACAAGGTTGGTGAGTTCACAGGTTTAAGTCAATTTAAGCTTTGCGTTTTAGCGTTACCAGATAGTGTTAAGTCAATTATATATCAATAGGTAGCTAACCTATCAAGCATGTATTACTAAGTGTTCGACACCGAAGATGACTGTTTATACGATTGCCTTGCCACCATGTCAACCACCACCATGGTAAATGTGTTAGCCAAAATTACACCCACTCGGCCAACAATCGAGTTTAGTGTTGGGTGGGGTTTGTCAAACCCAGTAGTACTACTCAAAGGTGACTCGCTATTATCCAATATTAACCGGTTCGATGTTTAGAAGGATTTATTTGGTTTGTTTGCCACTTAGCCTTACAAGTGATATATATAGACTAACAAAATCTAAAGCGTTGGAGTATGTTATCTCCCCCTAATAAAAGCGTTAAAGAGTAAAAGGGTCCGTGAAACTCACTGTTTGCGAAGTTAACAAAAAGATCCGAGAAAAGCGTGCGTCACAGAAATCCTCACTAGTGCTCTAAAAACAAAAATAAGATTTGTAAGTGTTTAAACTACGAGTGAGTCTCTAGACTCAACACACATAAGTTATGCATGAGATGTGTTCGTGTTACTTTGTGAAACAAGTGCGACTCAACAAAGACGTTGGTGATAAGTTACATGTGTGAAAAAGTATAGTGTTAAATGTTACTATGGTACCTTACCAATAAATTTTCTCCCACAAATATGTCAAACACATAGCAAACATCGATCAATTAATCACTTTTCATGTTAACTCAAGGAATACATCAGCTAAGTTACCGAGACAGATTTTAACATGTCAAGATTCCTCGATTTCATAAATCATAACATGTAAATAAAATCACCGAAAATCATCACAGAAGCACACGTGAGTTAGGTTTCTAAAAATATTTTTATTATATTTTTACTACATACGGTTTTCTCACAATGATCAAAATAATATAGTAAACACACAGTAGTCATTGTCATGCGCAACAAAACATTATTTACTATTCCCGTTACATGGTTAATCCAATTAATATAAGTCCAAATGAGTCAGATTCCTCACTCAAATTATTAACTTCCAGAAGAGGAATCAACTCAATTGGTCTTGCCGTACAAAACAGCCTACAAGCAGGCTTCCAAACTATCTTCCACACGTCCAAAAATTACAAAATCAGACTCTTTAGAAACTAGACTCGACCTAAAACATCATAGAATCAATAATTACTTCCAAACACATCATTAACATCAAGTTACAGTCGTTTTAACATGCAATTATGATTCTGTCCAGCATCAGTTTTCATCAAAAACTCAACAAACTACTAATCTATGAACAAATAACCATGCATATAACCCTAACTCATCAATAATCAATAACTTTAACATCTAGGGTTTATGATTAATATGCTTAACGATGCAAATAATCGAGAATGGACTAGATAGAGTGTTTAATTTACCTAGCTTAGCACCTTGGATCTTCAAGCAACTTGTAAATTACTTGTATGTATGTGTATGTGTGTGTTCGGTCGATCAAGAAGGGGGAGGAGCTGCCGTCGCAAGGGGAGAGGGGGAGAGGGGAAAGGATTAGGGTGTGGGTAATTAACTTGTTTAAATAATTAACCATGTTACCCTTTGCACCCTATACTTCTAGTTAATGTAATTCTAAGGAAAACTAATCTTTTTCATCCATAATATGATGTATTTATACCAAGTACTTGTTTATAATATTTATTGTTTGTTCACCAACGGTTTGAGTCGACTCGTGTGTGTATCGGTGAACCTCCGAAAGATACTTGTGTAATGATTGCCGTGTGTCATTTAACTCTAATTAAATGCAATGAGGTATGCGTTAACTGGAATGACATAGTTCGTGTGATCTTTTGTTTGAATTAACGGAGTTTGGAATAATGGAGTTAACCTGAAATTGACGAGTGTCACAGTAATGGAGATTGATAATCTGGGTATGTTCACTGGCCAAACCAGATCAAAGTTTCCAAGTTTTTTAGGGATGTTGTAAGGGAAATGGTTGGCTTGAGACAATTAAGTTAGAGGAAGGTCACAAAGGAGCTTAGAGATAAGTTGTGGGAACAAATAACGGTTGCTCTTTAATTTTATTTGTGCATTTTATGTTGTTTGATGATTCATTTCTATGCATTTTATGTCGTTAAAAGGATTTTTGACTTCTAAAAATCATTTATGTTTGGTAAAAGTGGTTTTCCAAACATCCTTGCAGAAATATTTTGGGAAGTAATTAATGTTTCATGGGCTGGGCCACAATTTTTAGAAGTAATTTACATTTACCGTATTATATAATGCAGAAATATTTTGAGATTGAGGTGTGTCACATGCCTTCTGTGATGAATCGGCTAGGACACCTTCTTCGGAAACTCTGAAGAAAAATGTATTCCTAATGCATTATGCCGAACATCGGTAAACCTCTGAAGCTGAAGGCGATACCCAAGGGACACAAGACGATGATCAAGCAAGAAGACTGGGATCGCTTCGTAGAGTACACACAATCAGAGCAGTTTCAGCTATAAATCCTTTACTCTGCAAACGTAGATTGATCAACTATATAAGGTTTATGTTTTTTAAATATAATGAAATGATTATAATGTGTGGTTGAAGAAACGATCGGCTTCAACAAAGGGAGCTCGAGCAAACAATGTTTTTGATGATCACATGGGACGAGGGGGTTATTCCTACCTTCGAGAGAAACTGGTAATCATCGCACTCTCTAGTTCAATGATTTGTTGGTTATGTGTCTAATGCATGACCGTCAGCTGCTTTCTCTTGAATACTTTACAAGGTCAAAAACAAGGAACTTGCACCGGATGAGACGCCCGTTCGTGCATTAATGTGGATGAAAGCAAAGGAGGACATAAATGGTGCATACAAGAATGTTGTTGTTAAAGACGTGGCAACCAAATTAGTATGTTTTAGTATTAAAGTTTTTAACTCATGTTAATGTCAATTCATTGCCACAGACACACCATTTTAGTGGCGTCAAACAAACTTGAGTCTGTCTAACTTGTCTCAACACTTCATGCGGATACTTGAACCACGAATTCTATGCTAGCAAGCTGTGATAAGGACCAGTTAGCATTTGAGGCCAGGTTTAGACATCTCGAAGGAAAGATGTTGGAAAGTCAAGTAAGTGACGTATGTTACATAAACATATTAATTAATGCATTCAACATACACTACGTGAAAATTGACCTTCGGCCACACGAAAAAAGTGTTGTCGTAGGCCTTTAGCCACACACATTTTCTTCAGGTCATATGTGGCCAAAGTTCGTGACACCGTGGGTATGATATGGCCACACATAGTTTTTAGTGGCCTTATGTGGTAATAAGTGTGACTAAAGGGTACCGGCATTAGTTGCTGGCCATCAAGAAGCCACTCCAATAAGTGTGGCTAAACGGTAGAAAATGGCCACATGACTATTTCCTATGAGTGACCATTGCACGTATATAGCCACATGAATTATTATTTCAGCCACATGAATTTTACAATAATGTGTCCAATAGGGTTGTGTTAAGCTTGCATTGTGACCTATATCGTGTGGATATAGCAAATAAATGGCCACTTAAATTTATAAATAGAGTGGCTAATTATAGGATATAGACACTGGATATTATATTAAACGTGGCTAAATATGTTTACTTGCCACTCAAACATTCCATTGTAGATTATAGTGTGTCTATTGTCTTACCGTTTGTCAAACATAATGCTTTTCGTAATTGAAAGTGTGGCTATTGTCTAACTTTTCGTCACACATAGTGAGGTACTAAATGACTAATAATATCATATAGACACTTGAGGTTATTGTCAGTGTGGCTAAAAATGTGAACTTGCTAGTCAAAAACTCTTTTGTAGTTTGTGGTGTGGCCATTGTCTTACTGTTTGTCACACATAATGCTATTCGTAATTTAAAAAGTGGCTATTGTCAAACATTTCGTCACACATAGTGAGGTACTGTGTGGTTAATCGTATCATATAGACACTGGATGTTACTGTCAATGTGGCTAAAAATTTGAAGTTGCCACTTGAACACTCTTTTGTAGTTTGTGGTGTGGCCATTGTCTTACCATTTGTCACACATAATGCTATTCGTAATTTAAAGTGTGGCTATTCTCAAACTTTTTGTCACACGTAGTGATGTATTGTGTGGCCAAATATATCATATAGACACTAGAGGTTATTGTCAATGTGGATAAAAATGTGAAGTTGCCACACAAACACTCTTTTTTAGTTTGTGGTGTGGCCATTGTTTTACCGTTTGTCACGCATAATGCTATTCGTAATTTAATGTGTGGCTATTCTCAAACTTTTCGTCACACATAGTGATGTATTGTGTGGCCAAACATAACATATAGACACTGGAAGTTATTGTCAATGTGGCTAAAAATGTGAAGTTGCCACTCAAACACTCTTTTGTAGTTTGTGGTGTGGCCATTGTCTTACCATTTGTCACGCATAATGCTATTCGTAATTTAAAGTGTGGCTATTCTCAAACTTTTTGTCACACACAGTGATGTATTGTGTGGCCAAACATAACATATAGACATTGGAGGTTATTATCAATGTGGCTAAAAATGTGAAGTTGCCACTCAAACACTCTTTTGTAGTTTGTGGTGTGGCCATTGTCTTACCGTTTGTCACGCGTAATGCTATTCATAATTTAAAGTGTGGCTATTCTCAAACTTTTCGTCACACATAGTGATTTTTGTAATTTCAGGTGTGGCTATTGTCACACCTATTTAATGTGTTCTATTTGACCAAATTGTGTGTAATTAGGTAATATAATTATTTTTATTTTTGTGCAGTAATATAAAACAGCTATGACAAAACAAAATTAGAAAAAAATTATATTAACAATAATATTCACTTAAGCAAATGTATATGCAAAATATCTTACAAAATACAAAAATAACGACTACCTATATACTAGCTAAGGCGTCGGTTTTTTGGCACTGCTCCTTGTATTCAGTTTGGTCACCCTGTCTATCGTTGTGTACTTTGTCTTTGCCTTCTTGCCATCTCTGTCTGGTTCTTTTGAGGATGAGATTGGTGGTAGCTAGACCAACAGAATATGAAAAACAAATATGTATAATTAATGTCATATTTTGTAATTGAATAGAACAAAATAGTAGGCCTGCAAACGAACCGAACGTTCGTTTAACTGTTCGTGAACCTTTCGGCGGGAAGTTCGTTTATGTTCGTTTATCTTTGTTCAATTACGTTAGTCTAGATTATAAACAAACGAACAAAAACGAACACAAATGTACATTTTTTAAACTAAAGGAAAATGAACATAGATATTTGTTCGGTTAAGTTAAAAGGGAACAAACCTCCTGGTCACATAAGATTAGGTTTTCTGGCCAAGCAACAAAAGTTCCACGTGCGTCGCCAACAGTCACAATTTCACCTGCCTCACAAGGAATAATTGCATGTTCCTTTATGACATCTAAGATACTAACTTTATAGCAACACTCCGGGATTGCTTTCCCATGCAACTATTATGGAACCGGTGACCAAAGAACAGTACCACGTGCCACCTTGTTACGCTTGTCATGCACACACAAACAACACTCAAACACCTATAAACAAGCATGTGAAATTAACAATGTGGAAGTCAATATATAAGTACATACCCATGTTGGTGGGAAATTAACAATGTTTCGCGTAGTACATACCTTTATTTCAGGATGTGGGGAATCTTCATCCGTAGATACATCAACTTTTCTTTTATGGCTTCTCCGTTTTAACTAAAAACCATTCAATGAATCAGTTTATGGACGGAAATCAATCAACAATTAAAGGGAATACTGAATTTGCCAAATACACACTGATGGTTTTTTCGAGCCGTTACTATCCGGAGTGTGGTGTAGTTGTGTTGATGTTTCATCAACATTGTTCTCTACAGGCTTCATTTGTAATATAAAAGATATTGGAATTGTTAGACTTATTAGGATATAAAATAAAAAAACTGAAATTGCCAAATACTTGCTGATGTCGCGCTATGGGGATCGAGTACCGTTTGTTCAACATTTTTTCCACGGACTTGGCCTGCAATTCGGTAATAGAAAATGAGCACACTCGCATTAAAAACGAATTATAAAAAGTACTGAAATTGTCAAATACTTACTGATGTCGCGATATGGGGAGCGAGTACCGTTTCGACAACTATTTTATCCACAGACTTGGCCTACAATTAACTGATGCAAAATTAGCACACTCACATGGAAAGTTAATTATTAAAAAAAATCAATCAAACTGTCAAATGCTTACATGAGTAGCGGATTCTTGTTGCACAGCCTCACCTGAGGTTAAGATGTTTCCCACAGAACTGACCTACAAATCAATTTATTAGGTTATGGAAAACGAAAAATCACAGGGAAAGTTGTAATAAACAAAGAAACTGTCAGATACTTACTCGGGCTGACATTTTATTTTGCGCCACATCACTAGTACTTTGGTTAGAACCAACCTGATTGGGAACAGGATTTACCTACGAATTGTGACAAAAACAGTGTCAATTATGTATGTCAAATGCATTAATTAATATGTAGCATACGTCACTTACTTGACTTGCCGACACATGTGGCAACAATCCTTCGAGATGTCTGAACCTGGCCTCAAATGCTAATTGTTCCTTCTCACGGCTTTCTAGCATAGCAATCGTTGATTCAAGTAGAGTCGTCAACCTGTTCACCACTTCATCTCTCTGCACCGCGTCATACTCAAGTTGGGCAATCAGTTGCTTAAACGAGCCTTTTACCCAGCTCACACCCCAATATTTACCTATTGTCAATCCGTACCCAATCCATTTTAAAAACCCACCTTTCTCTTTTCCAAGAACTAAGGTGACGGCATTTGTGCACGGTTCAAGTGTCAGGGCTCCGGAGGCGATATGCTCCTCATGCTGAACCTGCAAGAAAACAAATGTCAAACTACCGATTCCTTACAAGCATAAAACGTCAGATTTCATGAACTACTGTAAGTAAATAAACACTTTGTAAACGATTAGTTTAAAATATGTTATATATTTGTTCAATCTAGTCTATTATGCTTGTAACACACTTATGTACAAAAACATATATAAATATTCTAATACGCAAGTACCACTCTTATGTATCCACATCAAGTGTTGAGACAAATTAGACAGACTCAAGTTTGTTTGACACCAATATAAGGCAATGAATTAACTTTAACATGATTTAAAAAGTTTAATACTAAAACATACTAATTTGGTTGTCACGCCTTCGACAACAGCATTCTAGTATGCTCCATCTTTGTCCTCCCTTGCTTTCATCCACATTAATGCATGGCCGGGGATCTCATCCGGTTCAATTTCCTTCTTTTTGACCTTGTAAAATATTCAAGAGAAAGCAGCTATTGGTCATGCATTAGACACATCATCAACAAATCACTGAACTAGAGAGAAAAGCAGCTGACGGTGATTACCAGATTCTCTCGAAGGTAGGTATAACCCCCTCGTCCCATGTGATGATCAAAAACATTCTTTGTTCGAGCTCCCTTTGATGAAGCCGATTTTTTCTTCAACCACACATTATAATCATTTCATTATAATTAAAAAAAACATAAACCATATATACTCGATCAATCTATGTTTGCAGAGTATAGGATTTATACTTGAAACTACTCTGATTGTGTGTACTCAACGAAGCGATCCCAGTCTTCTTGCCTGATCTTCGTTCTGTGTCCCTTGGGTATCGCCTTCAGCTTCAGAGGTTTACCAATGTTCGGCATAATGTATTTGGCATACATTTTTCTTCGGAAATCCCAAAGAAGGTTTCCGAGCCGATTCATCACAGAAGGCCTGTGACACGCCTCAATCTCAAAATATTTCTGCATAATATAATACAGTAAAGGTAAATTATATCTCAAAATATAAAATGCACAAATAAAAATTAAGAATAACTGTTATTTGTTCCCACAGTTTATCTCTAAGCTCTTTTGTGACCTCCCTCCAACTTAAATGTCTCAAGCTAACTATTTCCCTTACAACATCCCTAAAAAACTTGTAAACTTTGATCTGTTTTAGCCAGTGAATCTACCCAGATTATCAAACTCCACTACCAGTCTGACACCTCCAGAGTTTGCATAATCGGTACGTAGCTTAGGTAACCTCGTCAACCCCCTTGTAGGTTTTTTCTTAGTAGAAAAACTGTTGATGGGTTCAATAGCCATCGTCGCTATAGCATCGTGTGCTTGACCGTCGTCGTCGTTGGCTTCCCCGCTGGAGTAGCCTTCAGTGTCGTCTGATTGAGCGTCGTCGACGTCGTTGGCTTCCTCATCGGAGTATAAAACATGTTCTTGTTCGATTGTTTCATCTATAAGCTTCATCTTCGATTGTTCTTCTTCAATTGTGTCGTCTGATTAATTTGTGGAGTGGAAAAGTTTTTTAATAATTTGGAGTGTAATTTGATTTTTGGAGTGTTAAATGTAATTTGGAGTTTTTTGAATATTTGGAGCCTCCATTTTAATTAAGAACCAATAGATTATTGGCAGAGAACCTCTGGCTGAAAATAGGCACTCTGATAGATGATAGTTTTTAATATAAATTAAAGAGGATAAGCGTTTTACTAGCGTACTAGGATATTTATATATGTTTTTGTACATTGGCGTGTTACAAGCGTAATAGACTCGTTTGAACAAATATATCATATTTTAATAAGCGTATCGCAAGCGTTTTTAACAATAGATTAAGAACCAATAGATTATTGGCATAGTTTTTAATATAAATTAAAAGGGATAAGCGTGTTACTAGCGTATTAGGATATTTATATATGTTTTTTGTACATTAGCGTGTTACAAGCGTAATATTGTTTTTTAACAAAGTGTTTTTTGTTTTATTTTTAGATTTAACCAGGTGTTGTTTACGATTTAATAAGCGTATCAGAAGCGTTTTTAACAAAGTGTTTTTTATTTTTACGATTTGTTTTAAGATACTCCATAATTACAATTCATTAAAAGTTTTCATACAAAAGGCACCATTAAAACAATAAACTAAAATATGTAACCAACCAACATTCAAAACAATATGTTATAAGAAACTATAAAAGTAAAGCATTTAAAAGTTAACCAACCAACATTCAAAACAATAAACTAAAATATGTATCAATACAACCATCTAAATATGAAAATAACAAATGTTACAAAAATCACAAATGTCACCAAATCACAAATGTTTCCCAAAGTCACCAAATCACAGATGTTCCAAAAATCACCAAACACAACGCGCATTTTTGCACTAATCAACTTTTGAAACTAACAAAGTACCTTCATTGATGTCATATTGAAATCTGCACTTATCACCAATCTGTAAATCATTTTCCGCCCTGAAATTTTTCCATTTTGGTAAACAATATCTGACTTTCAGTTCCGACAATTCACCTTGAAGTTTCATTTTTTTTACGACCTTCGGGATTGACCAAAGTGATTAGCATTCCATCATAGGCATCAATCTTGGTAGCAATGTGACCTGGAAGACGCCGTGAAAAGAAAATTTCAAATATATTATAAAGTTAAAATTTAAACGAATATACTTGTATATAAAAAGAAATTTAAAAATTCAATTTATCAATTTGTTGGTGATGTTCATGTGGAAGACGATTTTAGAGTCATCATTTTTCTCATCAAGATGAATTTGTTTTTGGGAGGAACTACCTTCATTGCTTAATTGATAGTTGAGAAACAGCTGATTTGGACCAAGAAGGATAAATTCTATGCCATCTTCATGAAATACATTAATATGAAATGTAAAATCTGATATGACTTCAAACACAACAAACGAACCACCTTTCAAGTTGGTTTGTTTAAAAACCTCATTCCATCCATCCTCTAGCCTAAAGCCCATTCCATCCCAATGACATGAAACGTTAAACAACACTCTGTCTGGAGCAATAAGCTCGAAAAGCAAATTCATGCAATTTTCACCAAATTCTTGAATCACGTACCACTCAGGGAAATCCTGTTAAACATTTTAATTAATAAACATTTGAATTTGGAAACAATCATTAAAAAAGAAATTAAAACTTACCAAGTAATGAACGTGTCGGTTTCTGACTGGAATGCATAACATTGTACCGGATTGATCATTTATGTTTCTTTTGAAAGTAAACATGTTCAACATAGATGTTGACTTAACCTCAAAAACAACATATGTTCCAGCTTCTATACAACATTCTCTGATTAATTCAGTCCAACCGGTTCCAAAATAAAAGTCATCAAGTACTTTGTTTATAACTACAGAAAACGTTCTACCACTTTGATCATAAATCAAACAACAGCCGGTATTCGATTTCATGTCAGCAAACATTGGTTGAACAGCTTTAGGAATGAGCTATAAGTAACAAAAAAAATGTTCTTAGAATGTATATGTTACAAAACTGTAAAATGTTTCAAAAAAAAATTAACCAGATAACATTAACATACCATCCTACTCATGGAATCGCTGTCGATATCTACCAGAAACTTAACTCCATTATTGAGACGTGGCATTTTTATGTCAGAAGAGTCTGTATGTTCTTAACAGGATAAGCGATGTCTACGAATTACAGTAAATACGAATTACAAATATTCTTAAAGTAAAGCGAAGTTTGAAGTTGATTTAGGGTTTTGAAGTAAAGGGGTTTTATCATTGAGAATGGTTTGATTTTTTTTTTTATTTTTTTCTACACATTTAATTATATATATTTTGGTTTTTGTTTTATAACTTATTATATTTAACTTTTTAAAAAAATAGTATAAAAACATAGTCTTACTTTTAGGTTTTTTTTACTAACATTTCGGTATAAATTTCGTTAAAAGTTGAGTTCGTTTAATAAATCATATTTTTTAAATAAATTTAAAATTTTATCCATTATTGAACTATTAGTAAGATTTTCTGGATAAGATTTACAACTTCGTAATAGAGAAGCTTATAACATTCTAGTGTTATCATTATCATAATGAATATGTAGTTTTGTATCATTATCATCTTCTAGGTTATCATCATCACCATTGTGTTATAATGATGATCAACATCATAAAGTTATCATCATTATCATGTATTATAGTTGTTATCATCATAATCATCGATCACCGTCACCATGAAACGGCATCATCATCAGACGTGCGGGTAATCAACGTGGTCATTGTATAGGCTACCGTAGTCCGTGTTGATCATACGGGTAACAAATATCTCGTTATCAGTGTCATCATCATCAACAACACCATCATCATCATCATCAACCTATTGCCATGTACGGGATGTAGTCAGCATCGTATGGGTTATCGTAAACAAAACGCCCAATATCAGCGATCACTGTCGGAACCATCTTATGAATTGTTGTCGTCATCAAACGACATCATCAGTCGTACAAGCTACCATCAGTATGACCATCGTATACGTTATCATGGTCATCGTCGATCATACGGGTTACATGTCATTAAACATCGGTGTCACCATCATCAACATATATATATATATATATGTGTGTGTCTGTGTGTGTCTGTGTGGCGTATTGTCATATAGGTACATATAATTAATCATCATCATATATATGTCTGATCATCATCATAGACATCATGCTCATTGTACGAGCTACACTCGCCATCGTATGGGTTGGCGTAAGCAAACCGTACCATATAGGGTAGCTGCATCATTATGATAACCACCACCAACCCAGGTTGTTATATCCATGTATTCATGTGGGTACCATTATATTAGCATCGTCGTCGTCATAATTGGGCCAATCATCATGGTCATCATACGGGATAGCACCGTCATCGTCTCATGGATTACATATCCGCAATCATACTACACACCACCTACTGCCACCATCCACCGGCCACATTCGCCACAACGACCTCCAGCACCAAACACTAACCAGACACCACCACCACCCACCACACCTCCGCCACCACCACCACCACCCACCACACCACCACCACCACCACCGACCTCCTCCACCACCACCCACAAATATTTTATATATATATATATATCCACCCACCATCACCCCCACCACCACCAACAACGACCTCCTCCAGCACAACCCACCACCCACCACCACCACCCACCACCACCACCGACCTCCGCCACCACAACCACCACCACTGATCTCCGCCACCACCGCCACCCAACACCACCACACATCCGCCACCACGAACCACCACACCTCCGCCACCGTCCACCACCATCATGACCACCTGAACCCACCACCACCCACTAATATTATATAATTATATATATATATAATATATTTATCAAACAATTAAAATTTAAAAGCACGCGCCTTCTTTTAAAAGGGTCAAAGAATTACCCAAAATTCAACCACGTAAGTCAATATTTCTACTGTGAAGCACAATTACTCCCAATATTCCTTAAAACCGTCGACGATTCGTTTCTACTGTGAAGCACAACACAAGCACAAGCACAAGCACAATCACAAGCCCGAGTGGTTTAATTATTCTGGAACGGAACCAAAATGAAAACCCTAACTCATCTACTTCTGGAACAAAACTAAGGACGAAGCACATGCACGATAGGTCTCAGAATAAAGATGGAACATGTGTTAATTTATGATTTTTTTAGCATTTTAGGTTTAAGTAATCTTAAAATATAAGCATTTGTTTAAATCATTTTGTATTAAAGCGTTTTAAAAGAGTGTTGTTGTTGTAATACATATCTTTGTTTTTTTAAAATCTATGTATAATATTAAAGCATGTTATAAGCATATGCTAAGCGTGTTATGGCTTTGGTATGAGAATTATCAATGTGATGTTTGATAAGAGTTTTCTGTTTCCTTGTGATTCATGTTGTTATCCCCTACCCGTGTTTTATTGTATGTATGTGATTCAGTTGTCGAAAAAAACAAGACTGATAAAGCTAAGCATCTAAACGAGAAGAGAGATAAAAGGAAGACTAAAAAAGTTGCTCCGGTGGTGAAAAAGGTGAAAACACAACATGTTGTGGAAGCAGACTCTGATTCAGACCTTGACACAAAAATCGACAGGTTGTTGTCAAAGCGGAAAGAGGTGGAACACAGCACCTCTGACCCGGACTTTCAACGTCTGAAAGAGAAAGCCATTAAAGAAAAGAAGCCAGCCGAGAGGGGAAAACCTTTAGTTGAATTTGTAGACAAAAAATTGAAGAATAGGTGTGCACCTTGTAATATTGTTGATGCAGTGAAGGCAATGACCACTGCCAAAAAACTTGTGTAGAAGAAATGGGTTTCGGGTCAATGTTAAGACTTCAAGTAACCCAAACTCCAACAACTTTGGGATATTGGTTGCTCATGAACTATAATAACCGTTTAAATGAATTGAACATTGGGAGCGGTGTTATTAAGATAACACCACAAAAAGTACATGAAGTGTTGGGGATACCCAATGGGTAAGATTCCTGCTTTAGACAAGAGTAGACCAAGATTGGGGGAAGATGTTACTACTAATTTGTTCAAAAAGCAATTCCTGACAAATTCAAGAATAGGTATAAAGAAAGTGAAAGACAAACTTGCCACGGATCAAGGAGTTGGTGACTTGTTTTAGATTAATTTCCTTGTGTTGTTCAACACCTGTATAGGATTTGTGACAAAATCAACAACAGTCAATCAACGATTCATCGCCGCAATTGATAAAAACC